>NC_056733.1:1992717538-1992819708 GCF_019279795.1 Protopterus annectens | reverse complement strand
ATCAAAGCAGGAATGGAAATCAAACCAGAAGTAGATAAAAAAACAAGTAGCCACTGAATGCGCCAAAAAAAAACAAAAGAAAGAATATAAGGTGAAGGACCAGATGCGAAGGCAAGAAATGTGGAAAATGCATAATTATAGTTGCAAGCATAGAAAACTTCTGGAAGAACCTCATGTTGATCAGGAACAAATGCATGAATGGTTGAGAGGTGAATTCACACCAAGAGATGAAAGGTTAATATTCAGGAACTTCTTCTTGTAACATTTGTTAATGTCTGTTATGTACTTCACAGATAAAGATTCTAGTTGTCTACTGATGTACTATGTTCTTCATCTCTAAATATGTTGTAAGTAATTGCTATGTAAATTGTTAATCGCTATGTAATCCAATGTAACTACTGTCTGTTTAGTTTAACTGTGGAGCTTTTCTCCCCGGGCCTCTGCTGAAAATGGACCTACGTCCAGTCGGACACTCCCGGTCAACAAATATAAATAAATAAATATTGGCAGCAGAAGAAAGTGGGCTATGTACATGGTGGTTTACAAGGTCGATTGAACATGTGGGAGAAACAGACAAATATAGGTTTTGCAAAACAGAATTGGAAACACTTGCACACCTTGTTGTTGGCTTTGACATACTAATGGCAGAAGGACTGTATACTGAAAGGCATAATAATGTGGCAAGACTGCTGCACTGGGGATTGTGCAAACATTATGGAATTGAAGTGGCTGAAAAACACTGGAAACATGAGCCACGAAGTATCATAGAAAATGATGAAGTTTACATCACATGGGATTACCCATTACCAACAGTTCAAAAGACAGATGCTAGAAAACCAGATATAGTGGTCCATGAAAAGAAGACAAAAGTAGCATTGATCACTGAAATCACCACACCCAGTGACCAAGGGAGCCCGCAGGATTTTTTGCAGGGGGGTGCAAACCCAGAGCCCCACCCACATAGCTCACCCCGCCCCCTACCAACACAGCCCCGCCCAAGTCCACCCACCCAAGCCCCGCCCACACAGCCATTCCAGTGTCCCATTACTTGGCTATTTCTCCCCATTTACTGTAGACACTATTCAAATATGTGTGCATACTGTGTTCTGCTTTAGTTCTACAATGATTACAGGCAGTTGGATTTAAATTTACAACTTTTATTTCAAACATTATAGCCCAAACACTGAGACATTTACTAAACCTAAACAAAGCAATAGTCTTTCAATGAAAACAGACTTGGCATTAAAGCTTCTCTACTTTTGAAACTCACATTCAATGAAACGGCATTGAAACCCACATTCAAAGAAAATGCATCTGGCCAGTGGCAGGTTATTTACCTTTGAACTGTTTAAGCAATAGGATCCTTGCGCACCGTTAGGGCCATGCAAAAGTTATTTGCTTTACCTGATTGTATTAATTATAATATATAATTGAATTATATCCTTGTATTATACAGCAGCACTTGTATATTTCAGTGTTTCATCTACAAATTCAGTCTCTGCTGACATCAAAGAATAAATTGCCTATGTTAAATTAAAAAATGGTAAGCTGGTATATTGCAATAGAAAATGGATGACAAGCTGAAAAACAGGTTCATAGTTAGGCATCTCATCCAAAGGAGGACATCCTGAGGACTGCAGCATACAAATGTATATGCTGTAGGAATAGAACCTCAAGCCTTTACATTAAGATGCAAGTATTCTACTTGTGGTGCTACTAACATAGCTTTAAAACTTTATACCACAATAGAGATACCATTTGCTAAACAAAATGGTTGCACATTGTAAATAGACTTGGCATGAGCAGCAGTGAACTTTGCTTCCCTTAAAACTCACAGTTCCTTGAAAATGCACTTGAAAATTCCACCTGCTAACTCTAACTTGGGCATTTCACTTTCTCTCTCTCTCTCTTACAAAGATACCACACCCCTCAAGGCTTCACCCTTAGTGCAAGAGATCTTGACAAAGCCTAAAATAAATAGGGACAAATTATAAATATGGCTCTCAGAAAATTGCAAGAGTAACAGGATTTGTGTTAGTATGCATTTTTCTAAATGACATGACATCTAAAACTGAAATGTCTCATTATTTAGCAACTTCAATCCTTTTTAAGAGGAATATGGGGCAAAAATCTGGACAGCTGAGGGGTATGCTACCTCCCTCATACACACACCAAATAATTCTGGTCAGACTTGAATTAGTTCTGGGAAGGTTGCACTGAACGGCACCGTGCTTGATCTGAAGTGGGTGAAATCCTGGTAGCTAGTGATTGCAGCTCAGCAATGTGGAGCATTAAAGCATTTTTAGCAGAGCATTGTTTCATCACTACCTATTGTGTTTGCACATAAGCTGTAGTCATTTCAAACATTTGCCTTTTTTTGATTACTACAGAGTACATTTACCCACCAGAGCTATTGTGTTTTGACTTCATTGTGGAGCTAGTTGTTGCAGGGCTTGGCTTTTAAGTAAGGTAGCAATGCTTATTTACCATATACCATTAAAGCCACCCAACTACAAGTGTACTAACACAGACACTGCTATAAGACACTGGTCTCCAATAAAATGTAATGAGCTTCTGAAAATACTGTAATCCTGTCCTTATTACAAATACTGTCATATGCATTTCAATACCCAAGGCTTATACATTATCTAGCTATGTAAATATTCTCTGCATGGCAACGAAAAGGCTTTCAATGCTAGCAATTCTTTAACAATATGCTTACTAAAGCTTACTTGCATCTTACAATCTCCGACAAGCTTACCTGATGTTCATTAAACCATGGCTACTTAAACAGAGCAACAGGACACTGATAGCATGCAGTTCCTGAATAATAAGAAGCATAAATCAACGTTATAAAAATCTGATAGAAAACCAGAACATTTTGCAAAATCAAGGACAGATGAAAAGCCACGGTCATATTTGTGATCTACCTTGGATGGGGGAATACTCTGCACATACTGCATAACTGCTTCTTGCCTTCCTTGGACACATCCCGAGCCACTACAATGGGGGCTGGGGTGCAATAAGTATGTCATAATTTGAAGGCTCTGACACTCCTACCTCTCAACTTCAGAGCAAGAAATCTGGACAAATACATAGAACTAGAAGTGGGACACAGGCCCAAAAATAAGGCCAATTTTAAATATTGCTCTTATTAACTTAATAGAACAGGTAGATCTTGCATTAGTACAAATTTTCTGAAGGGTATAAAATCTGAAACTCAAATGTCTGCCATTATTTTCTAACTTCAATCTTTAATGACTTGCCATTAATTTGCCAGAAACCACAATTTTATGAAAAACAGACCAAAATGGGATGCAAAAATACCTGTCAAAAGGGACACCTTTTAATATTAACAGTTAACTTGAAGCAGCTAACAAAATAAGAGCATCCACATGCATTTCTGAAATAAAGGTAATCTACAACTGATCATTACAGTTATAATTGTAAACCCTCCACATTTTCTTCCAAAATTGCCATTTTGGAGGAGGCATTATTAGGGAGAGCAAGAGCAACATTTTGAGCCAGAATTGGGGACAATTGGGATGTTTGGATAGTCCTAATCTACAAAGTGATTTGCACGGACCTCTCAACCTCTTAATGCAGGAAATCTGAACAAGGCCAAATATATTGGGGAACATAGAAACACTACTGAAAATTGCTCTTATATAAACTTAGTCTTGCATTAGCATGCATTTTTCTGAAGGTTATGACATCTGAAACTCAATGTCTGTCATTTAATGGCTTCATTCCTAAATGATTTGCTAGAAAACCACAAATTTTGAGAAACAAACCAAAAATAAGCAGCAAATATCTATTAATTCTGCAAAGATATGGACAACTGAGAGGTATAGTTCAACCGGGGCTGTCTGAGTTTGCTATCCCCTCACAAAATCATGGGCAAATGGAGCCTCCGCCCGCCTGCAGCCATTCCAATGTCCCATTCCTTGGTTATTTTGCCCCATTTACCATAAACACTAATGTGCATACTGCTTTACTTCTGCGATGATTTAGGATTTCATTTGAAAGTTATTTTGCATTTTACAGCACAAACCCTAATACACATCTGTTAAAGCAATGCAGTCTCAATGAAAATAGACTAACATTAATACTTCTCTGCCCTTGAAACTCACATGCATTGAAACAGCACGAAACCCACTTTCAGAGAAAATACATTTTGCCAATTGCAAATATTAACTCTGGGCTGTCTTCAAAATCATAGGCCCCTCGAACATAACATACACATGCTCTTTGATACACCTTCCTGACTGTATTACATTATATTCCTTGTACAATACAGTTGTTAAAGGGCATTTTAAATTTATTGTTTTGAAAATTTTTCCAGTAAACAAAGAAACAAAAGCATCCACCAATGACAAAATTGCCCAATTCAGAACATTTCCATCATAAAGTCTACTCAAGTCCACCAGTATCAGTAAAAATACACAATCTCTGTAGTAAAATCCACATTGAAGAAATTTGTAACTAATAGAGGTTGCTGCTAGCAAACACTTTATATGTCATTGTTTAATCTACAAATAAAGTGCCCGTTACCCTTGAAGAATAAATTGCCTTTGTTGCATGCAGTAAAATGAAAAGCTAGTAATACCGCAATAGAGAATGGATAGCAAACTGTTAACAGGTTCATAGTTACTAGGTATCTTTGCCAAAAGGACTGCAGCATCCACCCCTTTACAACACAACACAGCATCAGCAATGCATTTACCTACTGGAGTAGAACCCACAGCCTTCAGCATCTAAAGCAAGTACACTATCTGTTGTGCTATTAATGTAAGCAGACTAAACATAATCAGCACTAAACTTTTGCTCCCCTGCAGCTCTCAGCTCCTTGTAAAATCTACTCGACACTCAGCTGTATCTCTGAACTTTGCAGCACAAGAAATCTGGAAAAAGTCGAAATTTATTGGGGCAAAAGGCCAAACAACAGGGACACATTTTAAACATTGCTTGTATAATGTTGAAAATTGCTAGAATAAAATGCTGCATTACCACCATACATTTCACTGCCACGACTTGAACCCAGGGGACCCCATGCAAAAGTCAAAGCAACATACCACTACGCCAAATCAGCTGTTTTGTGAAAGAGGAAGACTGAAACTTTACCATTTAGTGAATTCAGTTCTCACCATAGCACAGCTGTCAACCTCTTAGCACAAAAGACCTGAACAAAGCCAATAATGGGTGACTACAACCACCAAACATTCAGTGAATTCAGTTCTCACCATAGCTCTCAACCTCTTAGCAAATAACACCGGACAAAGCCAGTAATGAGAGAATATAGCCCCAAACATTTTCAGTGAAATCAGTTCTTACCATAGCTCTCAACATTAGCAAAAACCTGGATGAAGCCAATAAATACCTGGATGAAGCCAATAAATACCTGAACAAAGTCAATACTGGGTGAATACAGCCCCAAACATATTCAGTGAATTCAATTCTTACCATAACTCTCAACCCTAGCACAAAACCTGGATGAAGCCAATAATGGGGGGAATACAGTCCCAAACACAGGGATACATTTCAAATATCCATCTTGTACACTTAGAAAATTGCTAGAATAAAAGCTTGCTTTTGTTACCATACACTTTCTGAAGAAAAGAAGTCCAATATTGAAATGTGTCCATTTACATTTATTAACCAGGAAAGTCTGACTTTGAAAACAAAAAAGCAATTTTTTAGCAGAGGCCCAGGGAGAAACACTCCAGACATCCAAGAATATAACCAAATAATAACACTTAGCTGTCAGGCAACAAGGACACAAATGCAGAAACCACAGATTTTATGAGGAACAGAAAAGGTATGAGGGAAAATCCTGAAATATTTTTACAAATGGTGGTGGGTAGGGAATTCAGGCTCTTGCCACTTGGGCCCAAGGTACAGAGTTCAAGCCTTATTCTCTACCTACCACCATGTACACCTGGGGCATTTCACACACACACACACACACACACACACACACACACACACACACACACACACACACACACACACACTACCTGAACGGGTCCCATCTTCCGTTCCCCGCTCAAACAACTTGTCTTCCTGGCTGCATAATCCATCGTCCGTTCCCGCTCAAATATCCTGTCTTCGCTTTCACATAGCGATGATGTCAGCCCATCTAGTCTAGTTCCCGCGATGATGTCAGCACGCCTACCCGCGATCTTCTTAAAGAAGAACGCACAAAAAAATAAATGCTCAGCCACAAAAAAAAAACTGTTTGAAATGCTTAGCAGATTCCAGGGGGGTGCAAGTGCACCCCCTTGCACCTGCCTGCGGGCGCCCTTGCCAGTGACTACAGTGTCCTGCATACAAAGAGACACAAAATCATAAAATATCACAACATGCAAGCAGAAACTATAGCAATGTGGATAAAAGATACCCAGATAGTTCTAATAGTAGTAGCAGCAACAGGTCTTATAAAAAAAGAGTCTACAGTCGTATTTACATATGCTATCAATACATGTAACTATGTATGAATTGCAGGAGTCATTTCTGGGCACATTGCAGGTGGTGCGATGAGCACTTTTAGCTGACATCAAAGAGTGAAACAATACTAATTTCACGAACTTTAAACGTACTTTGACTTAGGAATGGGGTCCATTCCTGTCATGGTATTACAAACCCAAAAAATTTGGAGAAATTAAAAAGACAGTCGTTTTACTATGTTCATTAGTTTGATCAGACTTCTAACTCACTTGAAGGTATAGCTGATGTACAGCTAGCTTCAAAGGTAACCTGTAACCTGCTGGCATTGTGGTGGAATAGATTGCTGTTATCACATACTTACGTTATCATTAATCTGTATAAATCAACTTATACATGTTGTCAGTCCTTTTTTTTTGTTGGTAAATTGTCAGCATTAATGGGATTGTGTGATAATTTTTTCATATTAAAAGGAAATGATGTGTACTGTTTAATTATTATGAAGAAGTCAGATGGTTTTACGCCGACAAAAGCGCTCAACAATAAAGTGTAGTGTGTGCCTGTGAGCTGGCCTCCTTGCTTTTTTACTTTTTATAAGTTTATTTCATGTTGTGGTTCTAAATTATCAGCATTGTAATCTGTCTGTGACATAAAGGAGGGGGATACAATTCAACGATATACATACAGAGATGGGTAAAAGACCACCACTGACAAGGAAATTTTCCCCATATGCAGTAATAACATAATAAAAAGGAAGCAGTGTCAGACAGCTGTAGATACTGATAGAATGAAATTATATCTGTAGTGTTATTTCTGACTAAGAACTGCGGTGGTGGTGCTGCGGTAGCATTGTCGCCTCACAGTAAGACGTTGTCCTGTTCGATTCTCAGCTAGAGGGTCTTCTGTGTGTAGACATGTGTGAATGGGCATACCTTCGTTGAAGGTTGTGCATCAGGGCTGGCAACTCGGCACATAAAAATCTACTGCCAATCATTAGCGGACCGGAGTTCCGCTGTGGCGACCCCTAACCGGGAAAAGCTGAAAGACACAACAAGTGTTATTTCTGACTAAACTGCAAAATCTGTGGTATGTTAATTGAAACCAATGAGTTCTGAGAATTTCCGTAAGTTGTTATGTTCACTGTCTAGTTTACAGATACTTTCTGGTGCTTAGTAATATAGTAGTAGTTGTTAGCGCATGCGGTCTGGTAGAAACAACATGATGATGGTTCGCTGTTTATTGTGTTGATATGTTGCCACAGGTACATAACAGTTCATTTTAATATGCTGATTTTTTTCAGCACTGTTTCTGTATAACTTCCATTATGTGTGTTGCATACCATATTATGACAGTAACATTTGTTAGGATGTGTATCGCTGATGGTGGTTGTCTGTTTTAAACTGTTTAAAGTTGTTTTTGCACCTGCACTTTTAAAGTTTGTCCTATTTGTTGCATTTACCTGTTGAGGCTACACACTCAAGTGTGCTAGCCTGTGTTATATATTTATTGCATTTTCCTGCTGTGTGTTGCAAAAAAAAAAAAAAAAAAAAATTGATCCTTGTTTCCCGTCTTTCCTGACCTAGAGTAGTCCAAATACAGGCTTTGCTGTATTCTGAACTTTTGGAAAGTTCCTGTGTTACCCATTTCCTTTCTTGGATAAAGGGAGGCTTCTTTGTTCACCAGTGGCAGTGGGGAGCTTAGAGCAGCCTATCTATCCCTGGAGGAGTGTTCCCAGCACAAGAATCTGGTAGTCTATTGGCCGTTTTGGGCCAATTTCTAGCTCTTTCAAGTCCCCCTGTATAAAACCTGCTTTAGCGCGGCTTTGTGCGATTTTGAGCATAGCGCAGCATCGGGCAGCGCCGCTTAATTGGGTTTAAACCATTCTCAGCTCCATAAAGTCTGCTCTTCACTTTTTCCCTTAGAACTGAACTAGTTCTCATAATAAACACCCTATTCTTACTCTAAAGCCTGGCACTTGCTCACTAAAGCAATTATATAAGTCAGCACTAAAAAACTAAAAGCACTACACCCTCGCAAACTCCCCTTGAGTACCTTGTTCCCCATTGGCCCCTTTTTTCAATTATAAAGGAATTCCCAATACTATTCTAGCATGTCCAAAGGTCAGTTGTCAATCTCCTCTCAGGTCCAGCTGGTGAATTTGGGAATCTTGAGGCAATGTTACAACTGCCTCATGTACACAGACAACCCTCTCCTCCTGCCAACAAATTCCAACACATGTGAGAGATGCAACCATATAGCCAAACTGGAGGCTAAGCTCTCTCAACTCAGTACTGGCGTAACCAGTCAGGAGGAGAAGGAAACCACACTCACTACAATTCGAGTCTCACATAGACCTACCACAACAGCAAACCAAACACATAAACACACAAAAACATACTCGGAGGCTCTAAATAAAAATCTGCCTAAGCAGCAGAGACCTCCAAAGCAGACACCCAAGCAACCGCTACCCCAAAACAAAACACGTGCAACACATAGCTCACAAAGCCAGTGTGCCGAACAGTCACAGCTCTTAAGGCTAAACAACACGCCTGATACACTTGTAATAGGGGACTCTATCATCAGGCACACGGACGTCCCGCTCACCAGGCTGAACAAGGAGAAGGTCACAGTGAGCTGCCTGTCGGGCGCTAGGATCCGCCACATAACACAAGCACTCAGGTCACTCCAAGGCAAGTACAAATATGACTCAGTCATTGTCCATGCTGGTGTGAATGACCTGAGACGTACCTCCCTGGACTACATGAAAAGAGACAGAGGAGCTCTCTGAGCATGTAACCCAGGCCAGTATGACCCTGACCTCGAGTAGCATCTTACCCTCACCAAGAATGATGCCACAATATGAAGACAAGATGATCAATTTCAACAACTGGCTTAAGTATTGGTGTCATTCAAAGGGGATCCAATGCCTGTCAGCCTGGGATGACATGCTTGACAAACCACGATGCTTCGCTAGGGACGGTTTGCACCTGTCACCCCTGGGCTTTCAGATATTGGCAAAGGCTCTTGCCACCCCCATAGTGCCTTTTTTAGGCAAGGCTCAAAAGACAAACCCACCTCCATAGGTATCACAAGGGATAAGAAACTAAGAGTAATGCTACTCAACGCCAGAAGTCTAAACCTCAAGATGTACGCACTCAAAACTCTCTTTGGCATGGAGAACATTGATATCTGTGCAGTAACAGAAACCTGGTTCAAGGCTCCTGAGAGCACCCCAGCACTACCAGGCTATACCTCATACCATGCTTTTCAGCCCCAAAACTTGGACCGTACCACAAAAGGAGGGGTAGTATCAATATTCATCAAAGATACCCACACCTCCTGGTTGGTGGCACAGCACGAAGCATCAGAGACTATCCATGTGTAACTAACAGTGGGTAAAACTGCCTTCCAGTTTATAGCCTGCTACAAACCACCCTCCCAAACCCAGGAACCCAACTCGGCCTTCCTGAGAACACTGGAAAATATAAAGGTCTCGCCAAACACCATTATATTGGGCGACTTCAACTACCCAAACATAGACTGGGAGCATTACTCTAGCTCCCTCACCCTAGCCCAAAGGTTCCTAGAATTTATAAACTCAAATGCTATGGAACAACTTGTTACCACTGCCACAAGAGGGGAAAACTTACTGGACCTGATCATCACCAACACGGGGACTCTATGCTCCAGACCAGAAGTGTATCCCTCACTGGTAAGATCAGACCATAAACTAATTTTACTGGATATTCACATCCCGACCCCACCCCCTGCCCAGAAAACCACAGTGAAAAACTTCTCATTTCACACTCCTCAAAACCGAGGTGGAATCCCTTAAAGCCCCCGGGCCTGTGGAAAATACGGCCCAGACCGCAGAATCCTTTATAAACACATTCTATGAACACCTTCAGGAATGCATGGATCATGCAATCCCAAATAAAACCAAGACCCAATCCTCCAAAGGCAAACGTCCTGTCTGGTGGACCCCAGCCATAAACAAACTATACAATAGAAGGAGGAAGCTACTACATGATACAGCAAAATCCCAAAAAGCGAAGGCATCTCTGATCAGTATTAGCAAAAAACTACAGGCACTCATAAAATCGTCTAAGGCCAGCTTAGAGAGAAAAATTGCACAGGACAGTAAGGGTAATCACAAGGCTTTCTTTAGTTATGTTAGGAACCTGGGTGGGAATTCCCAGATATGCTCAGAATTAGTCCAAAATGACAAAAAAATACACCAAACCCACAGACATTGCCAACATCCTAGCTGACAGGTTCAGCGCAAACTTCTCCCCCCCTCCCGACCAAAAGGGCAAATATCTATCCCAGCAGAGTGCTGCCCCCCTGACATCTCAGATGCTCAGGTAAGAGCTGCCCTCTCCAAAGCAAAAAACACAGCATCAGTGGGACCAGACGGTGTCCCGGGCTGCGTCCTACATGAACTCCCAAGAAGAGCTAAACCCAAACATAAAACTACTGTTCAATCTCAGCCTTACTACAGGATATGTACCCAAAGAGTGGCGTACAGCAACAGTGGTCCCTCTCCACAAAGGTGGTGCCTCAACAGATCCTGGAAACTATCGCCCCATAAGCCTGACTAGCTTGTTCTGCAAAGCTATGGAAAGGATCATCATGGACCTCATAAATAAATAAAGATAAAGATATTGGGGACCTACAGCCACTGGATCCTACCCAGTTCGGCTTTGTTAAGGGCAGATCCTGCCTCTAAAACCTGGTCAATTTCTTTGAAACAGTCACCAAGGCCATTGACGAGGGGAAGGTGGTCCACACAGCCTACATGGACCTCGCAAAAGCCTTTGATACAATACCCCACTCGGGCATTATAGATAAGCTCACCAGCTTAAATATAAACCCCTATGTCACTAGATGGGTTGCAAACTGGCTCAAAGACAGAACCCACATGGTTGGAATTGCTGGAGCCATGTCAGACTCCAAACCAGTTACAAGTGGTGTCCCACAGTGCTCAGTCCTGGGACATCTCTTGTTCGGTATACATTTCTTGGAGGTACAGGCCAACACGGAAGGACTGTGGCTGACCAAGTTCACAGATGACTGCAAACTGGGTGCCATAATGGACTCTCCAGCTGACACAAGCATCCTCCAAAAGGGCCTCATAGAAACAGACAACTGGTGCCAGAGCCATGGCCTCACGCTAAACGCCAAAAAGTGTATAGTCATCCCCTTTGGCAAAAACAAAGTGTCCACAAATTACCACATAAGTGGTAATCCATTAAGTACGGAAGAAGAAATTAGGGACCTGGGGAGCCAAGTTGATAGCAATCTCTCATTTGACAACCACATGGCCAAAGTGGTTAGAAAAACATTTTATATAGCCCACCTAATCATGAAGGGATTCACATCTAGATCAGGGTAGGTCATCGTGCCTCTTCTCATCCCTCATCAGGCCCATAATTGAATACAATGCCCCTTTTGGGATGTACCTTACCAGACACCTGCAGCAACTGGAAAGACCCCAAAAGTACCTCACCAAGAGGATCAAAGGGCTCAAACAGATGCCATATGCTGCCCGGTTAAAGAAACTCCAGCTCTACTCAGTGGCATACCGCCTGCTCAGAGGCGATCTGTGCCTGATGTATAAAGCCATGTCCAACCCGGAATTAATGGACATGCTGCACCTCAGAAAATCCAAATCCCATTGAGCTACACGCTCAAGAGACTTGAACCTCAGCACTGAAATAAATAGGACATGCTGGAGGGACAGATTCATAACCCAGAGGCTCCCTTCACTCTGGAATAAAATCCCAGTCCAGGTTAGGCAGAGTCCCTCATTGACTCTCTTCAAGAGGAATCTTGATGAGTGGATGGAAGATCATAGGTTTACCCCGGGTATCACTTCTGTGTCACTGTTAGACAGAGGCACAGTATACTAACCTCGAAAAAGGGCATAGCAAAATTAATTTAAAATGGGTGGCGAAAGCCAAACACACTCTGGCTAGGCTTATAAATGCCCTAGGGCAGATAGCCTAGCATGAACCTATGAACCTATATGACAGGTATCTGACATTCTTAGAGTACACATGCCCATTCTTTTTGGATGTGCATGTAACTGTGGAACACCATTACTATGGCGCATTGGTTGTGTGGTTGTCCCTTACTCCCACATGTGACCTATGCAACTTTTTAAAGGATTGTGATGATTTTTTTTTCATATTTATTCTGCTTATCTATTCATAACAGTAAAACAAATGAAACTGATTGTTTAGCACAGCTTTTTATTGTACATGAGAGGTGAGATAGTCAATTGACATATGCTTGTAATATCATGTCAATATGCAAGCCTCCATATAAAGTATAACATTTGCATATCACACTGTCTTCCAGATGTCAATCAGAAGTAGGGAAGACAATTTCTCGCACAGACATAATGAAATTATAATCAAGGTTCCTCCCCAGCATGATTACAGTCTTCTTGGATGGATGGGCAATACTGTCTGGAGGAATGAAGTGCAAACAGGCCTTCCAAACATGATCAATGCTTTGGGTAGTCACAACAGATCCAGTGAGGCCTGTCAGTAATGTTACTCTAGCATGATCCTCAGTGCAGCCTACAGACTGCTGCTATGAGAGGGTAAGGAATGTCACTGGAGCTGGGCCACCCTTGCCTCCCCAGATGACATAATAGTGTTACTGGCCTCAAATCATACCACCAGGACATATGTTGCCCTCATGCTTAATGTTGACAGGTGCAGATTCTGATTACATCATAGTTGTGGTCCTGTAGTTACTGACTAGTAGTCCCTCAGGCATTTCAGCGTGTTGGAAAGATGTTCTCAGACCACTTTCCCTACATATTTCAGCATCATGGGCACTACCAGAGTGTGTCACCATGATATTAGTAACAAGGGATCTGCTGAGCACAACAGTTGACACTCCTCTCTTTTGATGTACAGTTCTGCATCATGTACAACAGCTGTTTTAAATGAAAAGTGGGTGCAGTCTATTGCACTGAGGATGCAGGAGAAATTGTCTACAGCACAGAATTGTTGCATGGCATAGGTTCATAGGTAGGTAATAGGCTATCGGCCCTGGGGCCTATACAAGCCCAACCAAAAAGTTACCCTGGCTTTTGCCACCCAAGATAATTATTTTCCTGTGCCACTGTCGAGCAGAGCCATAGAGGTGATCCCCAGGGTGAATATCCTATTTCCCATCCAATCATCAAGATTTTTCTTGAAGAGTGCTAATGAGGAGCTTTGTTTGATATAGATAGGTAGTTTATTCCAGAGTATGGGAAGTCTCTGGGACAGGAATCTATCCCTCCGGCATGTTCTGTTTATTGTGGTGACAAGGTTTAGGTCCCTAGAGCGTGTAGCTCGGAGGGATTGGGATTTCTTTAAGTGGAGCATGTCCAACAGCTCTGGGTTTGACATAGCTTTGTATATTAGGCAGAGATCACTTCTGAGTAGGGATATGCGACAGAGTAAAGCTGGAGTTTTTTTAGACTGTCTGCATAGGGTATCTGTTTGAGGCCGGTAATCCTCTTTGTGAGGTATTTCTGCGGCCTTTCCAGTTGTTGCAGATGTCTTGTGAGGTACATACCAAAAGGGGTGTTGTACTCTATAATGGGTCTAATAGAGGGGAACAATGACCTCTTTTTTTCTGGATGAGAAACCTTTTGTGATGAGGTGTGCCACGTAGAAGGATTTCCTGACTACTGTGGTGATGTGATTATCAAAGGAGAGACTACTGTCCACCTGTGTCCCAAGTCTCTTATCACACTTTCGGTGTTAAGTATACTACCGCCTATGTTGTAGTTCATGGGTACAGAGTTTTTACCAAAGGGGATGACAATGCACTTTTTGGCATTGAGCTTGAGGCCATGGCGTTGACACCAGGCATCTGTCTCAGTGAGGCCCTTTTGTAGGATGTCCACATCGTTAGGAGTTTCGATTATGGCTCCTAGTTTGCAGTCATCTGCGAACTTCATTAGCCAAAGACCTTCTGTGTTAGCCTGTACTTCAGAGAAGTAGATACCAAACAGGAGAGGACCCAGGACTGAACCCTGTGGTACTCCACTTGTCACTGGTCTGAAGTCGGATTTGGAGTCTGCTGCTATCACAGTGTGGGTTCTGTCAGTGAGCCAGTTGGCAACCCATCTTGTGACATAGGGATTTATACCTAGTTTAATGAGTTTATCTATAATTCCAGAGTGGGGGATGGTGTTGAAAGCCTTGGCAAGATCTAGATAGGCTGTGTGAACTACCTTACACTTGTCTACGGCTTTGGTGACTGCTTCAAAGAAGTCTATCAGATTTAGGAGACATGATCTGCCTTTTACAAACCCGAACTGGGTGGGGTCCAGAGTTTGGAGATTACCAATGTCTTTGTTTATAAGTTCCATGATGATACGTTCCATGGCCTTGCAGACCAGGCTCATCAGGCTAATGGGGCAGTAGTTCCTGGGGTCCATGGTGGCTCCCCCCTTGTGGAGTGGGATAACCGTCGCTGTCTGCCATTCAGCAGGCACAAAGCTTCAGGTGAGGCTATGATTGAACATGGTACTTAGGTGGGGTGCCAGTTAGTTCTGTAGTTGGTGTAGAACGCAGCCTGGGATGTTGTTTGGTCCCATGGATGCTGTGTTCTTGGCTTTGGAGAGTGTGTTTTATTACCTGTGCAGCCGTGATTATGGGAACTTGGTTATCTAATCCATGACTGTTGCCAGGAAGTGGATGTAATCATCCACCTTGGTGCACACTGCTGCCAGGAAATGCAAGAGAATTTGAATGGCAGCTACCTGGGATACTTGTACAACATCTCCCTAATGCTGGTGAAATGTTCCAGAGGCCAGTATACCTAGATTCAGATAAACTTTTGTTAGCAAGTGTAAAAGTAAAAAAAATAAAATAAAAAAAAGTGTACTTGTGTGCATGCATGAGCGTGCACGAGTGTGTTTGTGTGTGTGTGCTCGTGTGTGTATATACAAACGTGAAAAGTGAAAGCGATCGAGCAGTGGCAGCAGCAGTTAAGTGGATTCATACCTCTTGACCTCTTAGCTCAAGATAGAAACTGCAAAGTTGAATGAACGACAGGATTTGTGTTAGCATGCAGGTTCTGATCACAACTGTGTTTCAGGGTGGCGGTGAGGGGTAAGATTGCTTCAGCAGTGGCAGCAGGAGTTAAGAGGTTTGTATATCTCTCAGCCTCTTAACTAAAAGGATAATCGGGGAAAATGTTTCATTTGATGTCAGTGAAGTGCTTGGGCTGACATGGGCAAACTCATGAAGGTGTCTTTGGGGAAATGTTCCATTTGGCATCAGTGAAGTGCTTGTGCATACATGGAGAAACTACTGAAAGGATCATTGGTGTGAATGTTCTATTCAGTGTCAGAGAAGTGCTTGGGCATACATAGAAAATATACTGAAATGATCATGGAGGAACTTCGATTTGGTGTTAGTGAAGTACCTATGCAGATATGGACAAACTACTGAAAGGGTCATGGGGGAAATGGTTCTTTTGGTGTCAGTAAAAGTACTTGTACAGACATGGATATACTACTGAAATGATTGTTGGGTAAAATGTTTTATTTGGTGCCAGTGAATGACTTCAGCAATAATGGACCAACTACAGAAGTGTTCATTTGATAAAAATATTTCATTCTGTCATCACAGAAGTCTTTGTGCAGACATTTTTGGGGGAAATGTTTGATTTGCTGTCGGTGATATGTGCAGACACAGACAACTTACTGAAGGGACTATTTTGGAGAAATCTTTTTGGTGTCAGTGAAATACATGGACAAAAATGGAGAAACTACATAAGGGATTGTTGGGTAAATGTTTAATTTGGTGACAGTGCAGTGCTTTTGCAGGCATGGACAAACTATGAAATGGATTGCTGGGGGAAATATTTAATTTGATGTTCATGAAGTGCTTGGGCCTGTATGGACAAACTACTGAATGTGTATTTGGGAGAAGTGGTTCATTTAATCTTAGTAAAAGTGCTTGTCCTAGGGTGATTGGGCAAAGTGTTCCATTTGATGACAGCTGACTTCTTATGGAGACATGGACAAACTACTCAAGGCAACATTGGGGGAAATGTTTCATCTGGTGTCACTGAAGTACTTGTGCAGGCAAGGACAAATTGCTAAATGGATCACTGGAGGAAATGTTTTTATTAGGTATCAGTGAAGTGCTAAAGCCTGCTTTAGATCACTTATTGAGTATGCTATATCTGTGGCATGGGATTATGAATGAAAACAGTTTTACTTAGCTTATTCTGGAGGAGCAGAATCTTCATATTAACTACATGTTAATTTATATCCAAAATAGCACAGCCATGAAGTAATCAATATTACCGCCTTGCATTACTTATGTCCCCAGGTCAGTTCTAAATGGTGGCACTTTATCTGAATCTGCACAATCTGCCTGTGAATTGTGACACTGTATTTCCTCCCACATCCAATGACATAATGTGCAGTGAAATTATACTTCTTCACTTGCTGATACTGTATTGTGTGTCCATCCATGTGCGTGGCAGTTCACTGGTGGAACCCTATTCAGGATAAGCTCCAAATCTACTATGCTTCTACAATGAGGCTAAGTGGGTCATTGAGAAAATAATGAGCGATTTTTGACAGTGTGGCATGTCTGACCACCTCTCAGTACATCAGACATCACTGTTGCCTTGCACTGTACTATTTTTATTCACATGCAACATGATCTGGGAGAGCCTCAGGAAAAAATGAAAACTTTACCAAATGAAAATAAATAGCTTCACGTAAACTGTATGTCATGGTTGTTAAGGTACTGGGGGACATTTTTATCCTAGTCTCACACTGGATTCATTATCCAGGCTTCTTCGCCAGTTCAAAAGTAAGTACTAAGTGTACAGTTAGGATAGGAAGAGATGAGATAACAATGGTGATGTATAACCAGTCCACAGGAAAGTCCCCAGGAATGGATGGTTTTCCTGGGGAAGTTTGGAAGTTAGAAGGGAAAAAAAATGATAAAGATCTTGAAAGTTTTGTTTAACAGCATTTTAAGGGGAGGAGAAGTATATACACATCCTGGAAAAAATTAGTGGCAGCTGTAAATACCTAAAGAGGGTAAAGATCCATCAGATCCCGCTTCATACAGGCCCACTTCAATACTGAACCATGATTATAAAGTGTTTGTCTATAATGGCAAAATAATGGCAAAAGTGATGCCAAAAATTGCCAGATATAGATCAGTGTGGTTTTGTGGAGGGGAGGCAAACGTTTAACAACATTAACAGAACACTGATGATCCAGAGGGAAGCAGAATGTAAGAAAATACCATTGTTGTTTGTCCTGATGCAGAGAAAGCATTTGGCAGAGTAGGCTGTAACTTTAGGAGCAGAGCAATGGAAGCATTTTTATTCCCTGATAAAATTATAAGGTTGATTAGGAGGATATATAAGGGTTTGAAGATGAAAACTAAAGTAGGCGGGGGTCCTCTCTGATAGTCACTGATTGAGCAGAGGAAGCAGGCAGTGGTGTCCTCTTTCCCCTTTGCTATTTGCATTATATTTAGAACCATTGACAAAGAAAATATTGGACTCTGAAATTCAAAGATATATTTGGTAAGGTAGTCAAGAAACAGTGAATTTTGATCAGGACAAAATGAAAGGTGGTGATGCATAACAGAATGGTGATAAAGCTGCAGAGAGTAGCATTAGAAATGAACTGCAGACATGCAATGCAAGGTATGAAAACATCACTCATGGGAATCTCACTATTTAAACTGTTGAAAAGCAAGTAGAGGAATCAGTCAAGAGCATGCACTGAAGAAAATGTTACATTTAGCTTTCATTATTTTATTGCAGTGATTAGAATGAGAGGTGTGTGATACAGTTCAAATAAAGTGGCAGTTCTAAAATTTTGCTGTATAATCTCTCTGCCAGTACAGAAATTTGGATTGCAGCCTGTAGGACTAAACTTAACTAATGAAACAACAGGCTGCAGCTATACTTGGAAATACAAAACTCAGCATTAAAAAATAAAAGGTTAAGTGAAAGTACAGACAAAAAAATACATACTACTTCTTTGGAGAATGGTACTACCAGACACATTATAAAATGCTTTCATTCTCATTTTGAATGAGAAGAACTGCACAGAATGTTAAAATACATAGAATCAAAGAAACTGAAAACAAACAAATCCAGTAATTTAGCAAGATGCAATGTCTGTACTACAAAATGCATTTGATGTGTATTCCAAAGTAGGCACTAAATAACATGAAATGCAAGAATGGAGAACTCCATGTACTAATGTTTGTGAGTTGAATCACCCATGTTTTCTATAGAAGTAGGAGCATGTAACAAAATCCATGAACTGCTATTGTTTGACAAAGACAAAAGCCACTGGCTAAGCTAATTAACATCTCAAAATAGACTGAATAACTCTGTTTACTAATCCTTTTCACAGAAACTAGAAGTCAGGAGAAGGCAGGTCATTAAAACATTTAGAATATATCTTTCTTAGAAAACAAGCCACAAGCTAAAATAATGAATGGCTCAACATAAAAGGTGTTGTCAGTAGATCAGGAAAAAAAGGACTGTGATTAAAAGGCTGAAACTTCCTGTAGGTAACCCTCCCCCTACCTTACACAGACAAGTATGGAGCATGCTCAGAATTGCACGCTGCTCAAGGTAAACATTGCAGAATGTAAACAAAGAAACGCTGGGATTGTCCCTTTAAGACTGGGCAACTCCCTTGTTTTGGATGTAAGAATTCTAACACAAGGACATCGGGAGGCATACCCACTGTACTCATTCCTGTACAAACTATGTGGAGGCTATGGAGGGACAGATTCCTGTCCCAGAGACTTCCCATACTCTGGAACAGGCTACCCATCAATGTCAAGCAAAGTTCTTCATTAGCACTCTTCAAGAAAAATCTTGAGTGGATGGGAAATACACCCTGGGGATCACTTCTGTGTCTCTGCTAGATAGTGGCACAGGAAAATAACTTTCTTGGGTGGCGTAAGCCAGGGAACCTTGTTGGCTAGGCTTACGTAGGCCCTTGGGCCAATAGCCTAGTACCTACCTGTGAACTTATGTGACAGACTGCATAGCAATTTGCAGCACATTAAATGTGTTAATTTAACAATTGTTTTGTCCTGGTGTTGAAAGACTTAAAAGTGTAGTAATCACTTAGACAAAAAAGTGTAGGTAAAAGTTGGGAGGTGAGAAAGTTGCAGTAAATGAGATGGACTTCCTGATTCTCCTTTATGGATTCTGACTGGTAGAGAAGTTAATGCAAGTTTGTCAGCAGTAGCAACAAGTTGTACAAGCTAGAGCACTGAGGGGAAGCATGTTCACAGTAGTTCAGAAGTATTATAATTATGAGCATCTAAAACACGAACCTGGACTCTTGATGTGATGTTGACTTGTCGGGTCATCAGTTTGATGCGACTTCCTCTTTCGTTGGCTGCATCAAGTTGTGGGTGGGCCTGAGGCCATAATTTCCCATAAACAACTTTTTTTTTTTTTTTAAAGCTCTCTGACAAGCAGTTAAGGGTCAGGCACAGTCTCACAATGCTGATGTCATCACGCACACTGACATTGCAGGATACACTGGTGATGCGTGATGACATCAGCATTAATGAACAATTGTAAATAAGGGAAAAAAAATTGTGATTTGAGGGAGGCACTCTGGAATTTGTGGCAACTCATTATTTTGGCCTCAAAACTGTGACATTCTGAGGAATTCAGTATGGTTAAGAGACATCTAAAAGGCCCATGAGGTAAAGCATTTCCACTTACTGGTATAAGCTTTGCAAGTGGAAGATTTCTGGGACAAAATGTGAACTATTCTATCAGATAGCTTGGGATCTTTGGCCATCAAGGGAATTGGAGAATTGATGACGTTAGTTTGAGGGTCCAGAGGTTGGATCGGTCAAAGCCTGCTGGCTGAGATGTCAGATCTGGAATGGGATCCAACACCCATGGAGGGTACCACAGAAAAGGCCGCAGAAAAGGGAACCACATCTGAAGGGGCCAAAAAGAAGCAATGAGGATCACAGTCGCTTTGCAATAGGGGCTTTCTAGTGAAACTTTATCATCAGAGGAATGGGGAAATAAGCATACAGGAAACTGTCCTTGAGTGACTGTTCCTGTGGAGGAACTAAGTCCTAATAATGGCTGCACTTGGTGTTGGTGAAGCAAACAGATCACAACATGGAGTGCCCCAGTGCTGGAAGATCCAAGCCGCTGGCCTCAGATTTCACAATCAGTCATGAGGAAGAAGAATGATCCTGCTCAGACTGTCCACTAAAATGTTGGATTTCCCCAGGATGTGCATTGCTACCAGAAACCATTAAGATGGAATTGCCCATTGCCTAACTCTCATGGCCTCACAACAAAGAGAGTAGGACCAGGCCCAGACAACAAACCACTAACACTGTTTGCTTGTACTGAAATTACAACCTTGGGGAAGAAGTCCTGAAAAGCATACAGTTCAAGAAGGACAGCTCTCATCTCCAAGACACTGATGTGAAGATTTGCCTCAAGAATAGACCAAGTCCCCTGGACAGTCTTCCCTTTGAAATGCCCCCCCCCCCCTGAGAAGGGAGGCATCCATTGTGACCATGCCCTACAGGTGAGAAAGAACAAATGGTATCATGGCAGACACTATGGGAGACTCCAACCACCACCTTTTGATATGACTTTGACAGACTCCAGTAAAAAGTATGAGAAAATGCATGGAATGGGTTAAGTAAGTCCACTGTGTCACTAATGGCCACTGCATAGGTTCATAGGTGTGTACTAGGCAAATGACTACAAGGGCCTTTTTAAGCCTAACCATACATCCATATCTCTGACAAGTTCTGCTACCATTGATAAGTGTAAGCAGGGGCTTGGGAGGTGAAACTTTTACAAGCAGGGGACTGGGAGATGAACCATTTACAGGCTGCCTGTGTCCATTAGAGACATAGGTGCCAAACCAGGCATGAATTTCCTGTTCTCCATCCAATTGTCCAAGTTGCAGTTGAATTGGATTAGGGAGGAACTCTGTTTCACATGGATGGGGAGTCTGTTCCAGGGAATGGGAAGTCTCTGGGATACATACCAGCCTCTCCAGCATGTCCTATTTATATCACAGGCAAGGTTTAAGTCTATGCAGTATCCTCATGTGGTACCTCATCAGGGGAACTAATTGTTGCAGCTATGTGACCTAGAAGCCTCAGAACCAGGAAAGCAGGAGGCTTTTTGTGAGACAGTACCAGACTAGTCTGAGTATGAAAGGCAGTCACTCTGTGCACTGGAAGTCTTACATTCTGAGACACTGACAGTCTATGAACTCCAAAATTGGTTGAAGGCTGGACTTTTGATCGTTCACGGTGATTCCTAAGAAGAGACACAAATGGAGTAAGGAATCCCTGGCCCTGAAAAAGGATGACCTCATGGAGGTGGTGAGAATACAATGTCTACCATGCACTTGTAAAAATACCCAAGGGCAGTGATGAGACCAATAGGCAGTGCCCTGAACTGGTAATGATTGGCTACCAGCCATAAGTGTAGATATCTCCTGGACCATAGGTTCATAGGTAAGTACTAGGTTATCTGCCAGAGGGCATCTATAAGCCTAGCCAGAATGTGTTGGCTTTCGCCTCCCCTTAGATTAGTTCCCTGTGCCTTGGTCCAGCAGAGCCATTAGTTCCCTGTGCCTCTGTCCAGCAGAGCCACTGCAGTGATCCCTGGGTATATTTTCTGTTTCCCATCCACTCATCAAGGTTTCTCTTGAAGAGTGTTAGTGAGGGGCTCTGCCTAATGTAGATTGTAATCCTGTTTCAAAGCATGTGGAGTCTCGGACAGGAATCTATCCCTCCAGCATGTCCTGGTTATCATTGTGGTGAGGTTTAGATCCCTAGAGCATGTGACTGTTGGGGATTTGTTTTTTTTTTTTTGTTTGTTTTTTTTTTTAGGTGGAGCATGTCCAATTTTGGGTTGGACATGGCCTTGTATGTCATGCAGAGATCACCCCTGAGTAAGCGGTATGCAACTAAGTACAGCTGGAGTTTCTTCAGTCGGGCTGCATAGAACATATGATTAAGGCCAGTAATCCTCCTGATGAGGTACTTCTGTGGTCTTTCCAGCTGTTGCAGGTGTCTTATAAGGTATATCCCAAATGGGGCGTTGTACTCTATGATGGGTCTGATGAGTAGAGGGGCACAATAACTTCTTTTGTTCTAGATGGGAACCCTTTTATGATTAGGTGGGCCACATAGAAGGATTTTCTAACCACCTTGGCAATATGATTATCAAAGGAGAGATTACGATCTACTTGGGTCCCCAGATCCCTTATTACATTTTCTGTATTTAGGGGACTACCACGTATGTGGTAGTTCATGGGTACTTTGTTTTTTACAAAGGAGATGACTCTGCACTTTTTGGCATTTAGCTTGAGGCCATGATTTTGACAGCAGGTACCAGTCTCAGTGAGACACTTCTGGAGGATGTCTATCAGCTGCAGAGTCAATTATGGTCCCCAGTTTGCAGTCGTCTGCAAACTTGGTCAGCCGTAGTCTTCCTGTAGGTTCATAGGTAGGTACTAGGCTATCTGCCCGAGGGCATTTATAAGCCTGGCCAGAGTGTGTCGGCTTTCGCCGCCCCATTGATTAATTAACTGATCCTCTGTCAAGCAGAGCCAATGAAGTGATCCCAGGGATGTATTTTCTGTTACCCATCGACTCGTCCAGGTTTCTCTTGAAGAGTCTTAGTGAGGGGCTCTGCCTAATGTAGTTTGGAATTTTGTTCCAAATCATGGGGAGTCTCTGTGACAGGAATCTATCCCTCCAGCATGTTCTATTTATTGTTGTGGTGAGGTTTAGCTCACTAGAGCACGTGGCTCGCAGTGACTTGGATTTCTTTAGGTGGAGCATGTCCATCAGTTCTGAGTTGGACATGGCTTTGTAAGTCAGGCAGAGATCACCTCTGAGTAAGCAATATGCCACTGAGTACAGCTGGAGGTTTTTCAGTCGGGCTGCATAGGACATATGTTTGAGGCCAGTAATCCTCTTGGTGAGGTACTTTTGTGGTCTTTTCAGCTGTTGGAAGTGTCTTGTGAGGTACATCCCAAATGGGGCATTGTACTCTATGATTGGTCTAATGAGTGATGAGTAGATGGGCACTATAACCTCTCTATTTCTAGATGCAAACCCTTTAGTAATTAGATGGGCCACATAGAAGGATTTCCTAACTGCTTTGGCAATATGATTGTCAAAGGAGAGATTACTATCTACCTGGGTCCCCAGATCTCTTATTACCTCTTCTGTATTAATGGGGCTGCCACCTATGTGGTAATTCGTGGGTGTTTTGTTTTTCCCAAACTGGATGACTATGCATTTTTTGGCATTTAGTTTGAGGCCAGAACTTTGTCACCAGGTGTCCATCTCAGTAAGGCCCTTTTGGAGGATGTCTGTCAGCCGGAGAGTCAATTCTGGTTCCAGTTTGCAGTCATCGGCAAACTTGGTTAACCATAGTCCTTCTGTGCTTGCCTGTACTTCTGAGAAGTATATGCTGAACAGTAGGGGTCCCAGGACTGAGCCTTGCGGGACACCACTTGTGACTGGTTTAGATTCAGACCTGGAGCCCGCTATACTTACCGTGTGAGTTCTGTCTGTAAGCCAGTTGGCAACCCATCTTGTGACGTAGGGGTTTATGTTCAGGCTGGTGAGTTTGTCTGTAATACCCGAGTGGGGAATGGTGTTGAAAGCCTTGGCGAGGTCAAGGTAGGCTGTGTGAACCACCTTTCCCTTGTCTATAGCCTTGGTGACTGTCTCGAAGAAGTCAACCAGGTTTAGTAGGCATGATCTGCCCTTAACAAAGCCGAACTGGGTCGGGTCAAGTGTTTGGAGGTTCCCAATGTCTTTGTTAATGAGTTCCATGATGATGCGCTCCATAGCCTTGCAGACCAGGCTAGTCAGGCATATGGGGCGATAGTTACCAGGGTCAGTTGTGGCCCCTCCTTTGTGGAGAGGAATAACCATTGCTGTGTGCCATTCTATGGGCATGTAACCTGTGGAGAGGCTGAGGTTGAACAGTGTGTCTAGGTGGGAGGGTTAGTTTGTTCTGTAGTTCGTGCAAGACGCAGTCTGGGACACCATCTGGCCCCATTGATGCTGTGTTTTTAGCTTTTGAAAGGTCTGTTTTCACCTGTGCATCTGATTTTTGGGATACTACATTTTCCGGTATTATTGTGGGCCCTTTTAGGGGTGAGGGGGGTGAAGTTTGTACTGAATCTATCTGCCAGGATGTTGGCAATATCAGCAGGTTCAGTATATTTTGTGCTATTTTGCACTAGTTCAGTGCATATCTGCGAGTTGCCACTTGGGTTCTTAACATAGCTAAAGAAGGCTTTGTGGTTATCTTTTGAATCCTTGGCTATTTTTCTTTCGAAGTTCGCCTTGGATGATTTCATGAGGGACCTTAGTTTCTCACTGATACTGATTAGGGATGTCTTTCCTTGTTGGGATTTGCTTTTTTTCTGAACTAGTTTCCTCCTTCTATTGTATAGCCTGTTTATGGCAGGGGTCCACCAAACTGGTTTCCTTCTCTTAGAGATGTGAGTCTTGGTTTTGCTAGGGATGGCATGACCCATGCATCCTTGTAGGTGCTCATAGAGTGCATTTGTAAAGGTTTCTGCATCTTGGGCAGTGTTATCCTTTAGCGTGGGGGCTGTGAAACTTATCACCTCTGTCTTAAGTAAGGTGAAGTTTGCTTTAGAAAAGTGTTTTACTGTGGTTTCCTTAGTTGGGGGTGGTGGTGGGGTGTGGGCATCCAGAGTGATTAGTTTATGGTCTGATCTAACCAGTGACTGGTTGACCTCCGATGTGGAACACCTGTCGCCCATGTTGGTGATGGCCAGGTCCAATATGTTTTCACCTCTGGTAGGGGAGTTTACCAGCTGATCCAGGGCATTTGAGTTGATGAAATCCAGGAAGCGCTAGGCCTGGGAGTTTGTACTCGTAGTTTTCCCAGTGAATGGTAGGGTAATTGAAGTTGCCCAATATCACTGTGTTTGGTAGGACCTTCATGTTTTCCAGTGTCACCAGAAAGGTGGAGTGGTGGTCCTGGGTCATGGAGGGTGATCTGTAGCAGGCCACAATTTGCATTGCAGATTTGCCCAATGTTAGTTGCAAATGGATGATCTCAGAGGTGGTATGCTGCGCCACTAACCTGGAGGTGTAGGTATCCTTGATGAATATGGATACAGCCCCTCCTTTTCTGTTTCGGTCCGTGTTCTGTGGCCAAAACATGTGGTATGAGTTGTAGCCTGGTTGTGCTGGGGTGCTCTCTGGAGCCTTGAACCAGGTTTTAGTTACTGCACAGATGTCAACGTTCTCCATACTGAGGAGTGCTTCGATCACGTGCATTTTGATATTTAAACTCCTGGCTTTGAGTAGCATAACCATCAGGTTTTTGTTAATTGTGCTGTTTACGGAGGTGGGTTTGACTTTTGAGCCTTGCACTAAAGGCACTATGGGGACAGCAAGAGCTTCAGCCAGTATTCGAAAGCCTAGGGGTGACAGGTGCAAGCCGTCTCTTGCGAAGCAATGTGGCTTATCGAGCATGTCATCAGAGGCTGACAGACACTGGATCTCTATGAATGACACCAGAAGCTTAGCCAATTGTTGAAATTGATCATTTTTTCTTTATACTGAAGTATCATTCTTGGTGAGGGCAGGATGCTACATAGGGTCAGGGTTGTACCAGCCTGGGCTACATGATCAAAGAGCTCTTCCATGTCTCTTTTCATGTAGTCCAAGGAGGTACGTCTCAGGTCATTCACACCAACATGAACAATGACAGTCATATTTGTACTTTTTCTGGAGTGACCTGAGTGCTTGTGTTATGTGGTGGATTCTGGCTCCCGACAGGCAGCTAACAGTACCCTTCTGCTTGTCCAGCTTAGTGAGTGGGACGTCAGTGTGCCTGACTATAGAGTCACCTATTACTAGTGTGTTAGATATGTTATTTCAATTTAAGGGCTGTGATAGTGCGGCACACTAATTTTGTGTTTTATGTGTTGTCTGGTTTGTGACGGGAGGTGCAGGTTGTTTGGGTGTCTGCTTTGGAGGTCTCTGATGCTTTTGCAGGTTTTTATTTAGAGCCTCCAAGTATGATTTTTGTGTATTTATGTGTATTTTTTGCCAGTGCTGTTTTAGTAGGTCTGTGTGTGGCTGGAGGTGTGGTGCGCTAACCTTCTCCTCTTGACTGTCTGTTCCAGTCTTGGGTGGAGACAGCTTAGCTTCCAGTTTGGCTGTATAATTGCATCTCCCGCTCATGTTAGTGTTTTGTGTTAGGAGGAGAGGGTTGTCTGTGTACATGAGGCAGTTGTAACATTGCCTCAGGATACCCAGATTCACCAGCTGGACTGGAGAGTACACCTGAAATTGCCCTTTAGTTATGCCTGAATAGTAGGGTGAGCTACTTAGTCACTTGGTTGGTGAGGAATGAATAAAGAACCTTGCCCTGCTGGGTAATCAGTGTCAGGGTATATTAGTGCTTGCTATTAGATCTGAGCAAGTGGTGGGCTGTAGGATGCTTTTTGAGTGCTTAGGTTGAGAGTTAGACTAGCTTCAAGGAAAAAACTGAAGAGGAGACTTAGTGGAGCCAGGAATAATTTAACCGTAGCTAACCAGTGCTGCCCGGTGCGCAAAACCATGCAAACGCGGTTTTTATAGTAGGGGAAATGTAAGAGAGAAATTAGCCCAAAATGGCCAATAAACTAACTTCTGGGCTGAAACCACTCCTCTAGGGTCAGATAGGTTGCTCAAATCTTCTCTCTCACAGGTGAACAGAGAAACTTCCTTCTATCCAAGTAAAGTATGGGCAACTCATAAACTAGTATCACAGCCCTGAATTCAGCACTAGCCTGAAAACTGAACTATACTAGCTTAGAAAGGTGGGAAACAAGGGATTTTTTTTTTTGAAAAGATAAGGCAAAAACAGTAAAAAATGCACTTAAAACAGCTTTAAACGACTACAAATGATCAAAAAAGACTATCGCACTTTAGTGTGTAGCCTACAACAGTTAAATTATTTAAACAAAAAACTTTTTAAAAGTGCAGGCAGTCAAATAAGTACAATATGTGAAAAAAAATAAGCTTTTAAATCACAACAAATGCTGAAAAATCTGCGTTTAGGTGGAAAACAGTTAAGTACAGCAATAAAGTACAGAAAACTGGTACTTAATCACTCCAAAGTCTATTTTCTAAGCTAGAAGGCTTGTATCAGTTTAAGGCTTTCTAGTGCTACCCAGTAGGTTAGTTACAGGAAAGATGGGAAACAAGCGCAGATGTGGTCTTTTAAACCAGAAAGTTGAAAGAGACGGACAAACTGTCCAAATGGTCAATAAACTACAATTTCTGGGCCAAGAACCTCTCCTCTCATGGTAGACAGGCTACCTAGTGATTACCACTCCACTGATAAGCTAGAAGGCTTCCCTCCAACACAGAAAGGCTTGCGGGGCTCAGAAGCTTACCAACAGTCCTGCATACAGCAACTCTGTATCTGGACTAGGCTAGTTACAGGAAAGGTGGGAAATGAGAGCAAGTGTGGCTTTTAAACCAGAATGTTGAAAAAGGTGGGAAAAAAACTGCCCAAACGGCCAATAGCTTCAATTTCTGGGTCAGGAACCACTTCTCTTGTGGTAGATAGGCTACCTAATGCTTACCACTCCCACTGATATGCTAGAAGGCTTCCCTCCAACACAGAAAGGCTTGGAGGGCTCAGAAGCTTACAAAGAGTCCTGGATACAGCAAATCTGTACCTGGACTAGACTAGTTACAGGAAAGGTGGGGAACAAGTACAAACACAGGCTTTTAAGCCAGCAAGTTGAAATAGATGGAAAACTGCCCAAACGGCCAAATAAACTACAATTTCTGGGCCAAAACTTACTCTTCCCATGGAGGATAGGCTACCTAGTGCTTACCACTCCCACTGATAAGCTAGAAGGCTTCCCTCCAACACAGAAAGGCTTGGGGGGCTCAGAAGTTTACCAACAGTCCTGGATTCAGCAAGTCTGTATCTGGACTTGACTAGTTACAGGAAAGGCAGGAAACAAGCTTAGAATTTTTTTTTTTTTTTTTTTTTTTTTTTTACAGAAAAGCAGCTAAAACAGCAGTAAATACAATTCAAATTGCAGTGCAGGCCAGCACACCCGAGTGTGTAGCAACACTACGGCAAATACAGTTCAAATAAATGCAATTAAATTAGCAAATGACTAAAAAACAAGTGCATAAGGCAGTAAATTAGAAGGCTACTAACAAGCAGTATTAAGTGCAGAGTAAGAGCGACTGAACAGATAGCACACAGAAGAGCAACTAAGACAGTTACAGTAAGAGCAGCTGAATAGATGTGTGTATTGATTGATTGAATGAAACAGAGCAGGATTAAGAGGCTACAGGGGTTGTCCTTCCCAAATGCTCTTTGTACACAGTAGGAGTGCCTGAAATCAAAATATGATCTCAATGCACTCAGTTGAGTGAGCAAATGAGATGGGCCCAGAAGGAGTATCCAAATACAAATCTACAAGAGGGACGGGCAGTTTCAAAGCCACCAACATTAACACCAAAACAAGAACAGGGAGGGTGGTGAGGAACTAACTGTAGAGAGACAGCCACAACTTCAGTTGAGTTAATCAGTGAAAAACACAAATTAAATACAGTACTATATGAAAAAGAGCAGATAAGTGTACTAAATTCATTTATAAGTCCAGTTGATTTCAGGTAGATGTTAGCCGGCTAAAGCTCAGATATTAAGCAGAGATAAATCAAAATGTACCACTTGTATAAGGCAGGACAGAATATCAGTGATGAGGTGAAACTACCCCCCACTGCTGTCAATGGCTACACAGAAATTCTAACAAGTACCCTGTAGAGAGACAGCCACAACTTCAGTTGAGTTAATATTCAGTGAAAAACACAAATAAATTAAATGCAGTACTATATGAAAAAGAGCAGATAAAAGTGTACTTAAATTCATTTATATGTCCAGTTGATTTCAGGTAGATGTTAGCTGGCCAAAGCTCAGTTATGCTTGCCTGTACCTCTGAGAAGTATATACTGAACAGGAGGGGTCCCAGGACTAAGCCCTGGGGGACGCCACTTGTAATTGGTTTAGAGTCTGACCAAGAGCCTGCAACTCTCACCATGCGGGTTTTATCTGTGAGCCAATCATCAACCAATCTCGTGACGTAGGGGTTTATGTTCAGGCTGGTGAGCTTGTCTATAATACCAGAATGGGGAATGCTGTCTCAAGCCTTTGCGAGGCCGAGGTAGGCTGTGTGGACCTACTTTCCCTCATCTAAAGCCTTGTTAACTGTCTCAAAGAAGTCCACCAGGTTTAGGAGGCATGATCTGCCCTTAAAGCCAAACTAGGTAGGGTCCAATGTTTGAAGGTTACCAAAGTCTCTGTTAATGAATTCCATAATGATGTGCTCCATAGCCTTGCAGACCAGGTTAGTCAAGCTTATAAGGCGATAGTTCCTGGGGTCTGTTGTGGCTCCACCTTTGTGGAGTGGAATAACTGTTGCTGTGCACTACTCTATGGGTACGTAGCCTGTAGAGAGGCTGAGTTTGAGCAGTGTGTTTAGATGAGGGGTTATTTCATTTTGGAGCTCATGTAAGACACAGCCTGGGACACAGTCTGGTCACATTGAAGCTGTAGTTTTGGCTTTGGATAGGGCTGTTTTAACCTGTGTCAGTGATTGCCGGGGCACAACATTCTTCTGGTATTGTTATGGGCCCTTTAGGGGGTGAGAGGGGGGTGAAGCTTGCACTTAACCTGTCTGCCAGAATGTTGGCAATATCAGTCGGTTCAATATATTTTGTGCCATTCTGCACTAACTCAGAGCAGATCTGAGAGTTTCCACTTAGGTTCTTGACATAGCTAAAGAAAGCTTTGTGGTTATATTTGGAGTCCTTGGCAAGTTTTCTTTTGAAGCTAGCCTTGGATGATTTTATGAGGGATCAGAGTTTCTTGCTGAGGGATCAGAGTTTCTTGCTGATACTGATTAGGGATGTCTTTCCTTCTTGGGATTTTACTCTTTTCTGTACTAGTTTCCTTCTTCTGTTGTACAGCTTGTTTATGGCAGGGGTCCACCAGACTGGTTTCCTTTTCTTGGAGAAGTGAGTCTTGGTTTTGCTTGGGATAGCACAATCCATGCATTCTTGCAGGTGCTCATAGAGTGCCTTTGTAAGGGATTCAGCAGCTTTGACAGCATTGTCCTTTAGCATGGGGGCTGTGAACCTTTCCACCTTGGTCTTAAGTAATGTGAAGTTTGCTTTTGAAAAGTTTTTCACGGTGGTTTCCTTGATTGGGGGTGGGGGCGGAATTTGGATATCCAGAGTGATTAGTCTACGGTCTGATCTAACCAGCGTGGGTTTGACCTCCGGTGTAAAACACTCAAATGCCCTGGATCAACTGGTCAACACCCCCACCAGAGGTGACAACATATTGGACCTGGTCATCACCAGGGTGACCGGTGGGGGTGTTGACCAGTTGATCCAGGGCATCTGAGTTTATAAATTCTAGGAAGAGTTGGGCAAGGGCGTTAGTACTTGAGTAGTTCTCCCAGTTAATGTTTGGGTAATTGAAATCACCCAATATTAGGGCATTTGGTAGGACCTTCATATTTTAAAGTGTCTCCAGAAACACGGAATGGGGGTCCTGGGTCATGGTGGGTGATCTGTAGCAAGCTACAATTTGAATTGCAGTTTTGCCCATTGTTAGTTGCACATGGATGATCGCTGAGGCATTGTGCTGTGCCACTAACCTGGAGGTGTGGGTATCCTTGAATATGGATACACCCCCACCTTTTGTGTTTCAGTCCAGGTTATGTGGCCGAAAAGTATGGTATGAGTTATAGCCTGGTAGTGCTGAGGTGCTCTCTGGAGCCTTAAACCAGGTTTCTGTTACTGCACAGATATCTATGTTCTCCATACTGAGGACTGCCTTGAGTGCATGCATTTTGAGGTTTAGACTTCTAGCGTTATGTAGTATTACCCTCAGTTTTTGGTTACTTGTGCTATTTACAGTGGTGGGTTTGTCTTTTGAGCCTTGCCTAAAAAAGGCACTATGGGAGCAGCAAAAGCCTTGACTAGCCCACTATCTTCATATAATGGTAGGCATCCTTGAGATCAGTTGAACACATCAAGTCCTCCTTCAAAAGAGGTAAAATGGAGTGCACCATGACCATCCAGAGCTTGGAATGTTTTACAAAGTGATTTAACTTGCTTAAATTCAAAACTGGTCTAAGGTCCTTGTTCTTTATTGGAAACAAAAAGAACTTGGAATAGATCCAGGATCCTCATTGGTCTGGTAGGACCTCTTGGATGACTCAATTTGTAAACAGCATGGAATCATGTAGCCTCAGGATACAACTTTCAACACCCAAGCATCTGAAGTGATGGTCTCTCAAGCTTCAGGGTGGACAGCTAAGCATCCCCCTAGCTGCATTCATAGCAGGACAACTGGGCAACCATTCAGGAATACTGAAAGGACCTCTTGGAAAATTCTCCATGAAAACCCTGGTTCTGTGGACAACCTCTGATGCATGGGTGGCATACATTCTGGTCACCTCCCTTGCTATGAGGGGAACCCTCCATTGGGGGTTGGGAGGGTGGCCTAATGGTTAAGGTGTTTACCTTACAAACACAAGGTGCAGGGTTTGAGTCTCACAAGAGATAATTGGCTAAGCTTAAAATGGCTCGCAAGGGCAGCTAGCTTAGTAAGAATCTATATCTATGAATCTATGGAGCATCCTGAAAAGACTGGTGTGCTTTCTAAAGAAGAGATGTTTGCCCCCCTTCTGTTTCCTTGAGAAGATCCATTGGTGTGTGGCAAAACACACTCAAATGGCTGACAGCATCTTTCTATCTTGTTTGCTCCAGGTCAATGTGTTTTTAATCTTTGGTCCAGATAGCAAGGATACATTAAAAGGGTTAATAAAGCATGCTTATGGCACCCCACAGACCTGCATAACCTCATACAAGTGTGGCGACACATGGCATTGGGCATTTTGGAAAGCAGTCGCATTGACACAATGTAGACAACTAAGTGTCCAGGATCTTTTGGGACTCTGGAACCTGCTATGCCTTAACCACTCATGACACTTCAGACACAATGTCCTGTTAAGTGAGCCAGGTAATTTAACACCCTCAGCTCAAAGGTGGCTGACACTTAGGAGCACTTCCCTAACCTGCCCAACACTCTGGATTTTCTGTTAAAGTGATGAACCAATGAACTATCTTACGAGATGTCCTCCTTGGTGGCTGCCACCACCACAATGGCATCAATGGCAGGACCCTTGAGATGTAGATGTCCTGCAAGCATGTAACATTCCACCCCCCAAAAAAAGAAATAAAATGTTATAGGCAGTAACACTTATGATTTCTGTATGACTTGTGGTTTGTTAAACAAATGATGCTGCAGCATTTATATTTGTATTTAATATTTTTATAGGTTCATAGGTTGGTACTAGGCTATCGGCCCTAGGGCCTATACAAGCCTAGCCATAACAATTCTCTGGCTATTACTTATTATTGTTTATTTATTTTTTGTTTTATTTATAGCACTAAATTAATGTATAATTCATTAACAGACCTAGATTGTGTAATAGTTTAAACATGTTTTGTTTTAGTAGTATGTATTTCTCAGTACCTTCTTTACAATCTCCAGCAACTGCAAGGAGGTTGACATTTGTCAAGTCGCATACTCTGCATTATTTGAAGTGACAATCAAATCTTCAGCATCCATTATACAGTCACTGGTGCATATTACTGCTGACCAGTCTTCACTACAAGATTAGATTATAAATCATTTCTGAATGTACTTAATGTTTTTTACCCCATCTGGCCATTAGTGCAGAGGACTAAAGCTTCAACTTGTTAATAAGCTACTTCCTGTGCCAAGCCCTTCACTTACCTACCATATGACATTGAACAAGTCACTAAACCAGATAGTTTTTTTGGAGACAATTAAGAATTTAGTCTAGGCTCCATAATAGTCTCCTGGATTGCATGCCATTCCCTATTGTATACTTGATCTAGTTCAAGAAATGTTATTGCTATATCATCAGCACACCATTTTTTTAATGTATTTTTTTTAATCTAATATAGGGTCTTTTTTCTTCAAGGGCATCAACACTGCATTTGTAGATGAAGCACTGAAATGCAAAGTTGTTTGCCTATGACACCATCTGCATTAGTAATAGTTGTTTTTAATATGGAATTGTCCAGGTGACTTACTTCTGTAGTGATTGTGCATATTGACTTAGTATACGTTTCCAGGTGGTTAAAATTCCTTTAGTATATGTTCAGGTGGCTAACATTCCTTTTGCTCTCATCATAAGTACTCTTCTGTTTAAATTGTTCTACATATGGTTGGGTCCTGTGGTGTGATGCCAGTGAGCTTTATACAATTTCATGTAGTTCATTAAAAGCTACCAATAAAGTACATATAATTTATTTCTTCATAACAATAAAGGGGTTACACAGTCAACAAAGTAGATATAACTGCTGAAGGGGAGGCTCTCTCTGGACAAAAGTACCTTATGCTGTTGTCATCTGTTTCTAATTAGTCTTTAATCTAGTTCTACAGGACTATTGTGCCAAGAGACCCTCCAGTAGTGCGATACTGAGGGGAACCATTGTTCTACGGCACTAAAGTATGCAGTTCCTCTACTCTAAATTGATAGTCTTTGCAAATAATTATGCTCTCTACACCTTTTGTTTAACTAATGACGTTACTACAAAAGTAAAGGACAGTACAGTTTTATACAGTGAAAGACCAAAGTTGAGCATGCTACTGTGAATAGAATATCCCTAGCTCGTAAATAAGTACCCCCGCCCCAAACCACTGCTATTGTGAATTAAGCCTTCTGACTTCCCACACAAGTTTTTCTTTTCTTCTCCTCCCCCATACCTCACACTCTTTACCTAGTAGCTTAGTGTTCAAACCCCTATTCTTATCCTTCCTCTGAGACCTTCCCTCACCTAGCTTGTATTGTGCACTGATTTGCCACTTCTTGTAATCTTTTTAACCATAGTAGTACTGCAATTCCTTCCCGAAACTACACTGCCTGTTGGAGATTGTTTTTGGAGCAATTCTCCAGCCTCAGGTGAAGCCCCGCTCCGTTCGCCCTTGTTATGCTCGGGCTCACTTTGCTCCCCTCCCACCCACCTCTCATATCTCCTTTATAGCTAACCACCTGGTCCCACCCTACTCCAAAATCCCACCTCTTCCTCCCCAGCATTTCTGGCTACTTCCTCTCTTACTAAGTCTCACCTATCATACTTCACCCCCTGTCCCACTTACCTTGCATAGTTTACACTCTATCACCTATTTCACTAATACTACACTACTTGCACCTTTTTTTCTAAATCTATCAAATATCACCAAATACTACTCCACTAATATGTCTAGTCAATGTTTTTTAACCTTCTCACTTCTACTTCTACCCCCCCTCTATCCCTTCTTTTAATACTCACATTACCCTACAACCACTTACACCCCATAATCCCCTCCCCCACAAATCCAGATAGTAATAACTCCCTAAGCAATCATCTATCCCACTATATTTCATCATCTATCTTGATTTCAAACATTCTCATGGCTAAGGTCCAAATACCTCCCAAAAACCACATTATCTAAATAAAAAAATAAGCCCTACATACTTATGACAAACTCAAATTCATCTGCTGTAACCGTAACACTCTCCTAGCTGGTGACATTCACCCTAATCCTGGCCCCAAACCGCATACACCTAACCTCTCAAAATTTAACTCCAATCTTCCTCCAAACAAACAAATCTCCTTCTACTCTATGAATACTAAAAGCATTTTAAACAAAGTAAGTGAATTACATACTTGGCTCTCCCAACAAACTCCTAATATCCTAGTACTTACTGAAACCTGGCTGAAATCCCAACACATAGATAGAGACTTCCTACCTTCCAGTTATAGTGTACATCTCCTAGACAGACAAAAGACGAAAGGGGGTGGCATTGCCATATTACATAAAAACCTCCTAATTACTTCAAACACTAAATCATCTTTTCCAGCTTTCCCCCAATCCGAAATCTTATCAGTAAATCTTAGACTAAATGAATACTACAGCATTATTATAGTGGCAATTTACATACCTCCAGGAAACAACATTCCTAGAAAACATACTTGCCTATATCTCCAACAATATTTCCAATGAAACTATTATACTTGGAGACATCAACATAAACTGTTTATCTTTCTGCCCTCCTAACCCATCCTCACATATAAATTTCCTCCTAACCCATCCTCACATATAAATTTCTATGGATTTACTCAACTTATCACTGAATCCACCCATACCAATAACTGTCATTCAACCACTAGTCTCATTGACTGGATACTAGTCTCTCACCCTTCCAAATATCACAACCCTGAAACCCTCTCAAACTCCCTAAGTGATCACGGTCCTATACAAGTTCTCAGATACACACCCCAATATCATAAACCCCATATGTCCATAAAATTCCACAAACAAACTTTGATCCTGTAGTCTCCAGACCTCTCCTCTCTGAAGTAAACTGGACGCACTTACATCTCCCCTTAGATGAGGCAGTTCAGTTCTTTAACTCAACATTCCTAAATATTCTCTATTCTCTTGCACCATTACGAGCAGTTCGTATTAAATCAAACCCAGCTCCTTGGTTAACTAAAAATACACGGGCATTACTAAAAAATAGGGATAAGGCATGGAAAACATGGACAAAAAAACTCCAACCAGACTTGCAAAAGTATAAACAATTAAGAAATTTGGCCAACAAACAAATAAATACAGACAAGAAAAACTTTTAATCCACCCTCCACCTTTAAATCAAATCCCAGCAAATTCTGGAACTCAGTTAACCAAATATTACACCCAGGCTCCCCAAGTTCTCCAAATCCATGTCCTCGCAAAACACATGAGAAAACTGTTGCAATCTTTAACTCTTACTTTATTGATACAATAGCAAAACTAATTATCTCCATCCCCAACCAAGCTACAAATAATAACTATGTATGTCGCAGAACCACCACCAAAAGACAGCTCCATAAATACTTTTTCCTTAAAACCAGTTTCCACCAACTTTATCAAAACACTATTATCCAAATTAAAACCATGCTCTACATCTGTTGACAATATCCCCTCTTCTTTCCTACAGATCACTGGTGATCCTCTTGCTCTTCCAGTTTCTATACTAATTAATCGCTCCATCTCAATCAACTGTTCCTACAATCTGGAAATAATTCTATACCCTTCCTATACATAAAGGAGGTATCTCCACAGATGCATCAACTTTATACCCATTGCTATACTCTCACCTCTCTCCAAACTTCTAGAAAAATGTATACACAAACAATGCAATACCTACTTCTAGAGAATCTACTCACAACTACTCTACATGGTTTTCGTCCCAACCATAGCACCAATACAGCCCTCTTTCCTTAATACTGTATCACTTGCCAGAGACAACAATACACTTATCTCCTGTCTGTTCTTAAACCTCTCAAAGGCCTTTGACAGTCTGTCATGCTCTCCTTCTGCAGAAACTCACCTTAATTTCTTACCTGCTACTGTATCCTGGTTTAAAAGTTACCTCTCTGATTGCTACCAGTCAGTAAAATGGCATTCAATCCACTCCCCCTTGCTCACCATTAAAACAGGTGTTCCACAAGGTTCCATCCTTGGTCCACTACTTTTCAATATCTTTACCAATCTTCTCTCCTCTTCCTGTCCTGACTCCTCTATTATGCAGTATGGAGATGACTCTACAGTCATCTCAGTCGCTGACTCTATAACTGAACTTGCAACAATTACTCAAACTTCCTTTAACTCTAGAAAACTGGCTATCAAACAACCAACTCATTCTCAATCCAAACAAGACTAAACTATTACTTTCTTCCAAAAAACCTTCACCAAATCAAATCATCCTTCACTATATGGTCTCCAAGTAATACACCCATATAGGTAGACAATAGCACAAAATTACTAGGCATCATCATTGATGACCACTTAAAGTTTGATTTACATATCAACAATTGCATTAAGAAAACACATCAGAAGCTGGGGTTACTGTACCATAACAAGAAGTTTCTTAATAAGGAAGCTAAGTTAACCCTATCTAACTCTTACCCACCTTACTCTATACTTTTCAAATTCTAACTAAACTTAACACTGGACTATTAGCCAAACTAGAAACAACTTACAACAAGATTGCCAGATTTGCTGCACAGAATATATATATAAGTCCCATCACTGTCTGTCTTTGAAAGAACTACACTGGCTTGAACTACCCAACCTTCTACTAACTCAAATCATTCATTCAGTTCTCTACCAACCCTCTTATTGCCCAACTCTCTCTACTCTAATCTCCTACTACAACCCAACAAGATCTCTCCTTAGTTCCAGCCAAGGGCTATTACAAAGTCATAAACCTAAAACTAAAATAGGGCAAAATCTGTACAGTTTTAACCCTGCTAAGACTTGGAATAATCTACCACTAGACATCAGGACCCTTCAACAAAAACAATTCAAAACAGCCACTAAACAATATCTGCAAACTAAAAGGATATGTCAGTGTAACCATCCCCCATAAATCTGTCTCCTCTAGCTCCTAACTCTCTCCTAGCTCCATCTCCTATTCCGCCTAACAACTGTATTCTACTTATATCAACACCCTCCAGATTTAATCACATGTAAATGTTTTTATTACTACTTAAACTTCGTTGTAATATTTTGAGTCTTGCATTATGTACACTTTGTGACCTGGCTATGTATTACTTCTTGTATGTCAATCATGTAATCTCTCTTGGAGTTTTTCTCCTCGGGCCTCCGCTGAAAAAGGCTACTTAGCTCAGTCGGACATTCCTGGTCATCAAATGTAAAATAAATATAAGTGGCAATTAAGTTGGAATACTTCACTATGGATACTGTGTTGAAATATGTTATTTTAATCATCATTATTATCACTTTTTGACATAGATGTCAGAAAAGGATGCAGTCAACAATATAGATATAATTTCTGGGTTTGGGAATATTTGTGAATAAAAATGACTGAATCTGCTGAGTTGATAAAGTTAAAGTGCCATTAGTCTTTGCAGGACTAGTCTGTGTATGTCTAAACAAATTAGAATGTTTTATTGTCACCATTTCTGTCACAATCAGACATTTGATGTGTATTCAGTCAATAAAATGGCTGTAACTGACAAGTATGGATATTGGTGAATTATAATGACAGCACTTTCAGTGGCTTTTTATGGTTGCAATGTTCTGAAATGGGTCCTTTTGTCATTATTGGTTTATACATTTTGTTTGATTGTTTAGTGGAAAAAATGTTCAGAACTACAAATTGAAAACATGACCTAACAAATGCTGTTGTATTAAACAAGAAATATAATTTAAAACAATCAAGAAAGTGAAACATACTTTTATGAATAGTACTAAAAATGTGTAAGGGGGACTTGTGGTTTGAAAACAGCCTAGGGCCCAAGGTACACATATATTTTTGTACAAACAATGGCAGTATAAGGGCTAAAAACCTTTGTGGGAACTTAAGGCTCAGTTCTTAAGCTCCTTATAGATAATACCCTAGTATGTACCTCTGAATTTATGACTTTATGAACAGTACCACTCAAGAAGCTACAACACATAACCTTGCCATATCATGATTTAGACTATGAGGATAAGACACAGGTTATGAGATGAAGCTAGTTACTGAGGCTCCTACTCTGGTATTGTCTGATATCTCACATACTTCAAGTAGACCCAACGATTCTTGGAATTCATAAATTCCAACTCCTTGGATCAACTAATCCTTAGTCCCACCAGGGGCTCCCATATCCTAGACCTGGTCATTACCAACATGGGAAATTGATGCTCTACACCTATGGTCACCCCATCGTTGGTCAGGTCTGACCATAAGCTAATCACCCTTGACATCCACATCCCACCCTCACCCCCAGTAAGGAAACCTCCGTAAAAAAAACTTCTCCAAAGCCAGCTTCATGCTACTCAAGTCAGAAGTGACAAATTTCATGATACCCATGCAGACCGGAACTGAAACTTCGACTGCTGAATCCTACACTAAGGCACTGTACGAGCACATCCACTTGTGCATGAATTGTTCCATCCCCAATAGAACCAAGACGCTGTCCTCCAAAAAAAGGAAGCTAATCTGGTGGTCCCTTGCCATAAACAAACTTTACAACAAAAGGAAGAAACTGTTGAAGAAAAGAGGAAAATCCCAGGATGCAAATAACTCCCTTACCAGCCACAGTAAGAAGCTAAGATCCCTCAAAATCCTCCAAAGCTAGTTATGAAAATAAAATTGACAAAGATTCCAAAGACAACCACAAGGCTTTCTATAGCTATGTCAAGAATCGAAATGGCAATGCTCAGATCTGCTCTGAGCTACAACACAATGGCATTAAATATACTGATCCCAAGGATATTGCCAATATCCTGGCAGATCGATTCAGTGCAAACTTCACCCACCTCTCACCCCCCTAAAGGGCCCATCTCAATACCAAAAGATTGCCAAATTCCGGTAATAATGGCCACACAGGTAGAAAATGCACTGTCCAAAGCTAAGAATACAGCATCCATGGGACCAGATGACATCCCAGGCTGTGTACTACATGAACTACAAAATGAACTGGCATCTCACCTAAGTGTTATGTTTAATCATAACCTCATCTCAGGCTTCGTGCCCACTGAGTGGCGCACAGCTACAGTTATCCCACTCCACAAGGGGGGATCCACCGGCCCATCAGTCTGACAAGCCTGATCTGCAAGGCTATGGAACGTATTATCATGGAACTTGTAAACAAACACATTGGCAACCTTCAAACACTGGACCCCATACAGTTTGGGTTCGTGAAGGGCCAAGCTTGTCTCCTGTACCTGATTGACTTCTTGGAATCAGTCTCCAGAGCTGAGTACAAGGGTAAGGTGGCCCACATAGCCTATCTGGACCTCGGCAAGGCCATTGACGCCATCCCCCACTCTGGAATCATAGATAAACTTACTAAGCTGGGCATTAATCCCTATGTCACTCAAAGGGTTGCCAACTGGCTTAATGACAGAACCCACACTGTAAAAGTAGCTGACTCCAAATCCAGCTCCAGAAAAGTGACAAGTGGTGTACCTCAGGGTTCAGTCCTGGGGCTGCTCTTGTTTGGCATCTACTTCTCTGAAGTACAGGCCAGCACTAAGGGACTCTGGCTAACAGTTTGCAGATGACTGCAAACTGGGAGTCATTATTGAATCCCCAAATGTTGTGGATATTCTACAAAAGGGCCTTACAGAAACAGATGGTTGGTGCCAGAGCCATGGACTCAAGCTCAATGCCAAAAAATGTATAGTTATCCCCTTTGGGAAAAAACATGTACCCATGAATTACCACATAGGTGGCAGTACACTAAACACCGAAAGTGTGATGAGACTTAGGGACACGGCTGGACAGTGGTCTCACCTTCGATAACCACATCGCCACAACAGTCAGGAAATCCTGTGTGGCATACCTCACACTAAGAGCTTTTCATCCAGAAAAAAAGGAGCTCATTGTCCCACTGTACTCATCCCTCATTAGACCCATTATAGAATACAATGCCCCATTTGGTATCTACCTCTCAAGACATCTGCAACAACTGGAAAGGCAGCAGAAATACCTCACTAAAAGAATCACAGGACTAAAGCAGATGCCCTATGCTGACGGTCTAAAAAAAACTCCACCTATACTCTGTCGCATATTGTCTATTCAGAGGCAATCTCTGCTTAACATACAAGACCATGTCAAACCCAGAGCTGTTGGACATGCTACACTTAAAGAAATCCCAATCCCTTAGAGACACATGCTCCAGGGATCTAAACCTTGTCATCACAATAAACAAAACATGCTGGAGGGATAGGTTCCTGACCCAGAGACTCCCCAGACACCGGAATAGACTGCCCATACATGTCAAGCAGAGCGCCTCTTTGGCCCTCTTCAAAAGGAACCTTGATTGGATGGGAGATACCCCGGGGATCACGTCAGTCGCCCTGCTAGACAGTAGTCCAGGGAAGTAAATACTGTGGGAAGAAATAGCCAGGGAATTGTTATGGCTAGGCTTTTATAGGCCCTAGGGCCGATAGCCTAGTACCAACCTATGAACCTAGATGCTAGCAAACAAGGGCTTAGAACAGTATTACTGGAAGATAGACCAGCAGTGCATGTATTGAAGGCTCTGACCAATGTTTAGATACACCATGTTCAAGTAAAGAAACAAACAATGGCCATTGTTTTTGGCTGGCAAAAGATCCATGATGACATTTCTTGCACATCAGTAAAAGGGGATTAAGGCCATAGACAACTGTCAGAACCTTTTCAAGATGTCTTTGCATTAGGCACTGTCTAGATTTCAAAGAATGTAACAAACTGCAGAATTAACACCTACAGGTTCAGTAAAAATCTGAGTGCATATAGCTGATACACTTGACATACCTTACTTGCAAGTATGTAAAGAAGATGTTAAACATCTGGAAATTTTGTGGTTTGTCATATAAATGTATGTATCATTTGAAAAACTACAAGAACAAAGAATCTGTGCAACAGAGAATATTGAAATGCAATTATGAGATGTAACCATGAATGGTAGGCTAGATAATAAGTCAGTACATTCAAGCATTACAGTACATGTCCCATGCCATGAGAAGCTTTCATGTGTACAAAGCTTAATTTTAAAAAGGTGAAATGCATCTCTACTCATCTTCGTGATACCATGTTATCCAAGATTCATGGGTCACATCTATTAAAGTTAGTGTATGGAAAGAACATTTTATGTTCATTAATGGCCTAAGATATTAGATCAGATTGAGCAGATGTTTAAACAATATGAAATTTGTAATATTTTAGAAATCCGAAAGAATCAATGCTACCACATGAACTAAATCATGGGTGGGAGGTTGGTATAATGGGTAAGGTGTTTACCTTACAAACACAAAGTGTAGGGTTTGATTCTCATGTGGGGTAATTGGCTAGGCTTAAAATGGCTCTCAAGGGCAGTTAGCCTAGTGCTAAGCTATGAACCTGTGAAAAGGATGAAAGCTGGAGCAAATTTTCAGTATAAACACAGCCCATTGCCTGTTCTGTGTTGATTATTGCTGAGTACAAACAAGTAGTACAAATGCATAAAACTACTAGTCATGGTGTCATTACAACAGTGAAATCTATCTTTGCTGCACATGGTAAACCACATGAAGCTATATCAGAGAACAGTCAACAACTCATAAGCCAAGAATTCCATAGTTTTACAGAAAAATGGGAATTTATGCATGTTACCTTAAGTCCCAGATATCTGCAAACCAATGGATAATTATAGCATGTGGTACCAAACAAAAATAAACTTTCTTATAAGAAAGTGTAACAGTTCTGAAAACTCAAATTTGTATATTTCAGTTTTTAGAGAACAGAAATATGTATTTACAGTCTGGTGGGATTTCATAGGTAGGTAATATGCTATCGGCCTGAGGGCCAAGGCAAGCCCAGCCAACAGTGTATTGGCTTTCGCCACCCATGTACTGCTAAATTCCTGTCCCTCTATCGAGCAGTGCCCCAGACATAACCCAGGGGTGAATTTCCAATTACCCATCCACGTATCAAGGTTTTTCTAGAATAGTGCTAATGACAAGCTCTGCTTGATGTGGATGGGAATCCTGTCCAGCGCATGGGAAGTCTCTGGGACACAAATCTATCCCTCCAGCATATCCTATTCATTGTTGTGGTGAGGTTTAGGTCCCTAGAGCGTGTAGCTCGGGGAGATTGGGATTTCTTCAAGTGGAGGATGTCCAATAATTCTGGGTTTGACATAGCTTTGTATGTCAGACAGGTCTCCTTGGAGTAAGTGGTATGCGACCGAGTAGAGTTTGAGTTTCTTGAGCTGGTCAGCATAAGGCAATTGTTTCAGGCCAGCAATCCTCTTGGTGTGAGGTACTTAAATTGTTGTTGGTGTCCTGTGAGGTACATCCCAAATGGGGCATTGTATTCAATGTGGGGTCTGATAAGTGATGAGAAGAGGGAAACGATGACTTCCTTATTTCTAGATGCGAACCCTTTTGTGATTAAGTGGGCCGCGTAGAAAGATTTTTTGACCACTCTGGCAAGGTTATCAAAAGAGAGGTTACTATCCACTTGGGTCCCAAGGTCTCTTATCACACTTTCTGTGTTAAGTGAACTTCCTCCTATTTGGTAGTTCATGGGTACTGTGTTTTTGCCAAAGGGGATAACAGTGCACTTTTTGGCATTTAGTTTGAGGCCATGATTTTGACACCAGGTGTCAGTCATGGTGAGGCCCTTTTGCAGGATGTCTATGTCAGCGGGGAATTGATAATGGCCCCTGGTTTGCAGTCATCTGCAAACTTGGTTAGCCATAGACCCTTGGTGTTTGCTTGCACTTCAGAGAAGTATATACAAAACAGGAGGGGACCCAGGACTGAACCCTGGGGTATTCCACTTGTCACTGGTTTGGAGTTAGATCTTGAGTCAGCAACTCTTACTGTGTGGGTTCTGTCCATGAGCCAGTTGGCCACCCATCTCGTGACGTAATCGTTTATATTAAGGTTGGTGAGTTTATCAATGATTCCTGAATGAGGGATAGTGTCAAAGGCTTTAGCCTGTCATGAACACAACCTATATAGGAAGACATCTGAAAGCTAAGCAAACTACATATTATTTTATAGTTCCTGAAAATCAGACAATTTTGCATATTTGCTGAAAAAATGTACTTAAACAAAAATGCATTTATAACAATCAATGAAGACCTTTTCAGGACAGCAAAAAGTGGAAAGACTGAGTAACAGAGTGCATTTGCCATTAATTGGGAGAAAATTATTTTTTTTTGCCACAGTAATTTAAAAACAAAAGTATGCCACATATAAAATTCAGATATGAAGATATAAATAAGGGACAGGAAAAAATTTACAGATCACTGAAAGAAATGTGCCATTGGGACTGCCTTTATGTCCAAAAATGACACCATAGCCCTATTTCTTTTTTGTTTGGTGGTAAGGAGTTCCACACACTAGCATTCACTTTTAGAAGGCACACACTGAGAATGTTGATGCACAGTATGTGTGTTACAGTGTGGTCTCCTCTTTGTAAACATTGATCTTTAGGTGTTTCTATTATCAGACCACACACAGACATACCCATACACACACACTTGCGCACAGTAGGATTTCTTTGTATTTACTGTAATAGAAGCAGTCTCTGAAAATCAGCTTTCAGTTTTGCTTATTTACACGTATTAATGAAACAGTGCTTGCTTACCAAAACGAAGAGAAAAAGACAAATACATCCACAAAGTTTGTTTCAGCAGATGCTTATATAAAGTGCTCTTTTTAAAGTACAGAAGCTTTTGCTTGACAAAAACTGTATTTTTGATATAAGACTTCTCCCAGAGTTTCCTGAGTAAATGCAACAATACTCATAATGCATACCAGTTTTGCATTTTATTACACAAGAATGCAACCATACTTATAATACATACCAATTTTACTTTTTATCATACAAGAAGGATCATTCTAGTCATCCCTCATTAACTCAAGTTGGGATAATTCGAAACAGCTCCTATTACTTTCATACCTTCCAGAATTCAAAAATCAGGGATACCTCCAGAGTTCGCCCACAGGTCTCTCCTGATTCATTCCCACAATCAGGAATCTACTTCCTAAAGAGCTAGCTGCCCTGAAAAAGCTCTAGAAGCAGTTGCTGCTATAAATTAATTGCTATTTAAATGCATTGCCTGCTTTAATCAAACTCCCTGATACAATCTCAGCTGCAATCAACGTATTTCCCTGGCTCAGTAGTCACTTTGCCATATGACCCTTCCCCAGTGCTGAACCACCAATCTCGGACATTCATCAGATGGGCTATAAGGCCGAGACGGCTGCATTTAAGTGACTGTGCCAGGACAAAGATGGATATTGAAGTTAAAGGGCTGGATGACTGAAGTCCATCTAAACAGTTTAGGGTTACAATCTCTCTGACTGTAGAACCATTGTGAAGTGGCATGTTCAGTGACAAATACAAAGATCCTCCCCATCAAATGATATTTTAAGATGGTGAGGCCCCCATTTTTATAATAAGGCATTCTCTCTTGATAACTATTTATAATATCACTCAGCATTGCTGAGTTTTGTACTTGATTAAACATTGCGGTGTTCATTTCCATCTGTAACCATAGACAGCACTGCACCCATGCATACTTCAGAAGTAACTCTGGGCACTAACAATTGCCTGGAAAAGTGTGGGTTATTAGTACTTTTTCTGAACATAGCATTTCTTTCAGTTGCTTAAAGGACTACTCTGTCACAGCAGTTCATTTAACTTTCATAGCTTCATAGGTGTGTACTAGGCTAATGGCCCTATGGTCTTTACAAGCCTAGCCCATTGAAGTGTCCTGGCATTGTGTCGCCCGTCGTTAGTTCCCAGTGCCTCTATCAAGTACAGCCACTGGACTGATCCCCAGGGTGAACTTTCTATTTCCTATCCACTCATCAAGATTTCCCTTGAAGAGGACCAGTGAGTTGCTCTGCTTGACACGTAGGGGAAGTCTATTCCAGAGCATGGGCAGTCTCTGGGTTATAAACCTGTCCCTCCAGCATGTTCTGTTGATTGTGGTAATGAGGGTGAGGTCTCTGCTGGTGTGTGGTGTGGAGGGACTGGGATTCCTTTAGATGTAGCATTTCTAACAGAGCTGGGTCAGACATGGCTTTGTAAGTCAAGCAGAGATCGCCTCTTAGTACACGATATGAGACGGAGAATAGCTGACGTTTTTTTAGTCTGTCCATGTGTTTAAGGCCTAGGATCCTCTTTGTGAGGTACTTATGTGGCCTCTCCAGCTGTTGCAGGTGTCTAGTGAGGTACATGCCAAGTGAGGCATTATACTCTATGATTGGTCTAATGAGGGAAGAGTAGAGAGAAATGATGACCTCTTTCTTCCTGGATGCAAAACCCTTGGTAATGAGATTTTCTGACCACAGTGGCGATGTGGTGGTCGATGGAAAAATTTCTGTCAACCTGTGTCCCCAGATCTCTTATAACCCCTTCAGTGTTCAGTGGGCTCCCATCGATGAGGTAATTAGTGGGAACAGAGTTTTTCCCAAAGGGGATGATGATGCATTTTTTGGCATTAAGCTTAAGGCCATGGTTTCGACACCAGTCATTGGTCTCAGTGAGGTCTTTCTGTAGGATGTCTGCATCACTTGGGGAGTTAATAATGGCTTCTAACTTGCAGTTGTCTGTGAATTTGGTCAGCCAGAGACCCTCCATGTTGGCCTGGACTTATGAGAATTGGATGCCAAGCAGGAGAGGACCCAGGACTGATCCCTGTGGGACTCCACTCGTGACTGGTCGGCAGTCTGACTTAGAGTCTGCTACTTTCACACTGTGGTTTCTGTGATCCAGTTTACAGCCTACCTAATGATATAGAGGTTGATGCCTAGTTTGCTGAGTTTATCAATAATTCCTGAGTGAGGAATGGTATCAAAGGCCTTGGCCAGATCGAGGTAGGCTGTATGAACTGCCTTATCTTCATCCACCGCTCTGGTGACTGACTCAAAGAAGTCAACCAGGTTGAGCAGGCATGATCTACCTTTCACAAAACCAAATTGTGTGGGATCTAGAGTTCGGAGATTCCCTATATCCTTGTTAATTAGGTCCATGATTATGCGCTCCATAGCCTTACATATCAGACTCGTCAGACTAATGGAGCAATAATTTCCAGGGTCTGTAGTCACTCCTTCTTTATGGAGAGGGATGACTATAGCAGTGCACCATTCAGGAGGGACAAAGCCTGAAGTGAGGCTGTGAGTGAACAGAGCACACAGATGTGGTGCCAGTTCACTTTGTAATTTATGTATAACACAGCCAGGGATATTATCGAGTCCCCATGCAAGCTGTATTCTTGGCCTTGGACAGTGCAGATTTAACCTGTGCTGCAGTAATGCTGGGTGCCTGGCATTCTTCTGGTATTTAAAGTGGTCCTTTGGGGAGGGGGGGGTAAAGCTGGCACTGAATCTGTCGAACAGTATGTTGGCAATATCTGTTGGCTCAGTATAGGCTAGGATCCGCCACATAACGCAAGCACTCAGGTCACTCCAAAGCAAATACAAATATGACTCCATCATTGTACATGCTGATGTGAATGACCTGAGACGTACCTCCCTGGACTACATGAAAAGAGACATAGAGGAGCTCTCTGATCATGTAGCCCAGGCCGGAATGACCCTGACCTTGAGCAGCATCTTACCCTCACCTAGAATGATGCCACAGTACAAAAACAAAATGATCGATTTTAACAATTGGCTAAAATTTTGGTGTCATTCTAAGGGGATCCAGTGTCTGTCAGCCCGGGATGACATGCTCGACAAGCCACGTTGCTTCGCTAGGGATGGCTTGCAACTGTCACCAATGGGCTTTCGGATATTGGCAAATGCTCTTGCCACCCTCATAGTGCCTTTTTTAGGTAAGGCTCAAAAGTCAAACCCACCTCCATAGACAGCACAAGAAACAAGAAACTAAGGGTAATGCTGCTAAATGCCAGAAGTCTTAACTTCAAGATGCACGCACTCGAAGCTCTCCTCAGTATGGAGAACATCGATATCTGTGCAGTGACAGAAACCTGGTTCAAGGCTCCAGAGAGCACCCCAGCACTACCAGGTTATACCTCATATCATACTTTTCGGCCCCAAAACCTGGACTGAACCACAAAAGGAGGGGGAGTGTCCATATTTATCAAGGATATCCACACCTCCAGGTTAGTGGCATTGCACGAAGTATCGGAGACCATCCATGTGCAACTAACAGTGGGCAAGACTGCTATTCAATTTATAGCATCCTACAGACCACCCTCTCAAAGTCAGGAATCCCACTCTGCTTTCCTGAAAACATTGGAGAACATGAAGATCTCTCCGAACACCATTATATTGGGTGACTTCAACTACCCAAACATAGACTGGGAGCACTACTCAAGCCCCAGCACCTTAGCCCAAAGGTTCCTGGAAATTATAAACTCAAATGCTATGGAACAACTAGTCACCACTCCCACAAGAGGGGATAACATACTAGACCTGATCATTACCAACATGGGGATTCTATGCTCCACACCTGAAGTATATCCCTCATTGGTAAGATCAGACCATAAATTAATTTCACTGGATGTCCACATCCCGATTCCACCCCCAGCCCAGAAAACCACAGTGAAAAACTTCTCAAAAGCGAACTTCTCACTTCTCAAAACCGAAGTGGAATCCTTCAAGGCCCCAGGGCCAGTGGAAACTACGGCCCAAACTGCAGAATCCTATATAAATGCATTCTACGGACATCTCCAGGAATGCATGGATCATGCTATCCCAAACAAAACCAAAACCCAAACATCCAAAGGCAGGCGTCCAGTCTGGTGGACCCCAGCCATAAATAAACTGTACAACAGAAGGAGGAAGATAATACATGATAGAGCAAAATCCCTAATAGGGAAGGCATCCCTGATCAGTACTAGCAAAAAATTACGATCCCTCATAAAATCCTCCAAGGCTAGCTTCGAGAGAAAAATTGCTCAGGACACTAAAGACAATCATAAGGCTTTTTTCAGTTATGTTAGGAACCTGGGATGCAACTCCCAGACTTGTTCTGAGTTGATTCTAAATGACAAAAAATACACTGAACCCACAGACATCGCCAATATCCTGGCAGACAGTTTCAGTGCAAACTTCTCCACCCCCTCCCCCCCAAAAAAAAGAGCAAGTATCTATCCCGGCAGAGGGCTGCCTCCCAAGTATCTCTGATGCTCAGGTGAAGGCTGCCCTCTCCATAGCAAAAAACACTGCTTCCATGGGACCAGATGGCGTCCCGGGTTGCATCCTACATGAACTCCAAGAAGAACTAATCCCTCAAATAAACAGCTGTACAATCTCAGCCTCACTACAGGATATGTGCCCACAGAATGGCGTACAGCAACAGTGGTCCCACTCCACAAAGGTGGAGCCTCCACAGACCCTGGAAACTATTGCCCCACAAGCCTGACTAGCTTAGTCTGCAAGGCTATGGAGAGGATCATCATGGAGCTCATAAACAAAGCCATTGGGGACCTACAGACACTAGATCCTACCCAGTTCGGCTTCGTCAAGGGCAGATCCTGCCTTTTGACCCTGGTTGACTTCTTCGAAACAGTCACCAAAGCCATAGATGAAGGGAAGGTAGTCCACACAGCCTATCTGGACCTAGCAAAGGCATTTGACACAATACCCCACTCGGGCATCATAGATAAGCTATCCAGCTTAAATATAAACCCCTATGTCACAAGATGGGTCGCAAACTGGCTCAAAGACAGAACCCACAGAGTGAGAGTTGCTCGAGCCATGTCAGACTCGAAACCGGTCACAAGTGGCATCCCACAAGGTTCTGTCCTGGGACCGCTCTTGTTTGGTATATACTTTTCCAAGGTACAGGCCAACGTGGGAGGACTATGGCTCACCAAGTTCACAGACGACTGCAGACTAGGCGCCATAATCAACTCTCCAGCTGACACAAACATCCTTCAAAAAGGTCTCACAGAGACGGATAACTGGTGCCAGAGCCATGGTCTAAAGCTAAATGCCAAAAAGTGTATAGTCATACCCTTTGGCAAAAACAATGTGCCCACAAATTACCACATAGGCGGTAACCCATTAAGTACAGAGAAAGTAATTAGGGATCTGGGGACCCAAGTTGATAGCAATTTCTCCTTTGACAACTACATTGCCAAAGTGGTTAGTAAGACCTTTTACAGAGCCCACCTCATCATGAAAGGATTCACATCTAGATCAAGAGAGGTAATCGTGCCCCTTTATTCATCCCTCATCAGGCCCATCATAGAATACAATGCCCCTTTTGGGATGTACCTTACCCGACACCTGCAGCAATTAGAAAGACCCCAAAAGTACCTCACCAAGAGGATCAAGGGACTCAAACAGATGACATATGCTGCTCGGTTAAAAAAACTCCAGCTCTACTCAGTTGCATACCGCCTACTTCGAGGCGATCTATGCCTGACATATAAAGCTATGTCCAATCCAGAATTAATGGATATGCTCCACCTCAGTAAATCTAAATCCCTTAGAGCCACACGCTCAAGGGACTTGAACCTCAGCACTGAAATAAATAGAACTTGCTGGAGGGACCGATTCATAACCCAGAGGCTTACTTCACTCTGGAACAGAATTCCAATTCATGTTAGGCAGAGCACCTCACTGAATCTCTTCAAGAAGAATCTTGATGAGTGGATGGTGGATCGTAGGTTTGTCCCGGGGATTACTTCCGTGTCACTATTAGACAGAGGCACAGTAAACTAAACCTTAAAAAGGGCACAGTATACTCAAATCAAGGGGTGGCGTAAGCCAACATCGGGCTAGGCTTATAATTTCCCCAGGGCAGATAGCCTAGTATGAACCTATGAACCTATAGGAGGTACCATTGTGCAGTAACTCAGAGCAAATCTGGGTATTGCCATGGAGATTCTTGATATAGCTATAGAAGGCTTTGTGGTTGTTTTTAGTGTCTGCTGCAATTCTGCCTTCATAGCTGGCTTTGGAGGTTTTGATGAGGGATCTCAACTTTATGTTGAGGCCAGTTAGGGAATTTTTCCAGTCTTGGGACTTCACCTTTTTCTACAACAATTTCTTCCTTCTGTTGTAGAGTTTGTTAATGGCAGGGGACCACAAGATTGGCTTCCTTTTTTTGGAGGAGACCATCTTGGTTCTGTTAGGCATGGCTAGTTCCATGCATTTATGTACGTGTTCATACAGTGTATTTGTGTATGATTCGGTAGTCGTGCATCTATTTTCCATTGGCATGGGTGCTGTGAAATTAGCCACCTCTGTTTTTAGGAGTCCAAAGTCAGCTTTGTGGGTGAGATGTGGATTTCCATGGTGATTAGTTTGTGGTCGGATCTAACCAGGGAGGAATTGACTGTTGGTGTAGAGCAACGGTTGCCCATGTTAGTAATAGCCAGGTCCAGGATGTTGCTTCCTCTAGAGAATGAACTGGTCCAGGGCATTGGAACTGATGAATTCCAGGAAGTGTTGGGCCAATGCATTGGTGCATGCGTAGTTTTCCCAGCTGATGGAGGGGTAGTTGAAGTCACCTAATATGAGAGTGTTGGGTTGGATCTTAATAGTTTATAGGGTGCTTAGGAATGTGGAGTGAGAGTCTTGGGACATGGTTGGGGACATATAGCAGGCTATGACCTGAATCGCCATCTTACCCAATGTTAATTGTAACTGGACTATCTCTGATGGGTTATGCTGGGCTACAAGTCTGGAGATGTGCATATCCTTTATGAATATGGAGACACCACAGCCTTTGGAGCTTCTGTCCATGTTCTGGGGAGGAAAGGTGTGTAATGAGTTATAGCCTAGTAGCACAGGGGTGCTTTCTGCTGCTTTAAACCAGGTCTCCATTACAGCACAAATGTCGATGTTCTTCATTTTGTGGAATGCTTCGAGCGAGTGCATCTTGAGATTTAGACTTTGAGCATTGAGCGGCATGACCCTCAGATTGCATTTATTTATAGCTGTTATGGTGGTAATTTGGTCTTTAGAACACTTCCTAAAAAAGTCACTATAGAGGTGTTAAGAGCCTTAGTCAGTACACAGAAACCCAAGGGTGACAGATGCAGGCCATCTCTGGCAAGGCATCGAAGTCTGTCAATCATGTCACCCCAAGCAGACAGATACTGTATCCCCTTAGAATGACACCAGAAACTTAGCCCATTGTTGAAGTCAATCATTTTCTATTTGTTCTGTGGTATCATTCTGGGCGCTGGTGGGATGCTGCTCAGGGCTAGGGTCATACCTGCCTGGGCCACATAATCCGAGAACTCCACCATGTCTCTTTTCATGTAGTGCAGGGTGGTACATCTCACGTCATTCGCACCCACATGGACAATGACAGAGTCATACTTGTAGTGGAGTGACCTGAGTGAGTGTGTTATGTGTTGGATTCTGGCACCTGATAGACAGCTGACTGTTACCTTCTCCTTATTCAGCCTAGTGAGTGGGACATCAGTGTGCCTCACTATTGAGTCACCTATGATTATTGTATTGAGCAAGCTGTTTTGCCTTAGGGGATTAGGTTGAGGGGCACACTGTGTAGGTGAGCTATGTGTCTTGTGGTTTGTGCTGTGATGTGGTGGTTGAGTGCGTTTCTGCCTTGGAGGTCCCTGCTGTTTGTGTAGATTTCTACTGAGAGCCTCCGTGAAGGTGGGTGTGTGGTTTGTGTTTTTATGTAAGGGCTGTGATGGTGGGTGTTCTGGAGGAATGTGTTCCATGTGGTGTGGTGCCAGTGTTGGCCTTGTCCTCTTGACCAGCTATTCCGGTCTTGGCTGGATAGTGCATGGCTTCCAATCTGGAGAGATAGTGGCATCTCTCACAAGTCTGAGTGTTGGGAGGTAAGAAGAGAGGGTTGTCTGTGTACATGAGGCAGTTGCTACACTGCCTCAAAATGCCCAAGTTCATCGGGTTAATAGGAGAAAGCACTGGAAACTGACCTTTAGACATACCAGGTTGGATGGTTATCATTACTAAGTACTGGAGCGGTTTCCTTATAGGACGTCTAGTGCTGACAGCACTTGTGTGCTACAATAATGGTTATAAAAAGCCTGATGAAGTGCCAAGCGAATAAGATAATTAAAGTGCAAGAGAGAAGAGAAAGTTGAAGGGGATAAAAAAAACTGCCCAAACGGCCAATAAACTAAAAGTTCAGAGCCAGAAACCACTCCTCTTGTGGTAGATAGGCTATCTAGTGCTTACCACTCCCACTGATAAGCTGGAAGGCTTCCCTCTAACACGGAAGGGTCTGGGAAATTCAGAAACTTACAAAACAGTCCTGGATACAGTAAATCTGTATCTGGACTACTCTAGTAAAAGGAAAGACAGAAAACAAGCGTAGAACTTTTTTTTGCAGAAAAAACTGTTAACTTATAGCTGGAATACCTCAAAAAGGGTTTAAAACCATGTAGCTGAAGCTCTGGATGCTGCAGACCTGTATTTAGTAACAGGTACAAGCATGTAGAATCTGAAGGTAATGCTACTCCATGCTAGAAGTCTAAACCTCAAAATGCACTCTCTCGAGGCACTTCTAAAAATGGAGAACATTGATATCTGTGCAGTAACTGAGACCTGGTTCAAGGCTCTAGAGAGCACCCCTGCAATACCAGGCTACAACTCTTGCCACACTTTTCGGCCACCAAACCAGGGCCAAAACACTAAAGGTGGAGGAGTGTTCATATTCACCAAGGATATTCACACCACCAGGCTAGTTGCCCAACACAATGCGTCTGAAATTCTCCAGGTGCAACTAACACTAGGTAAGACTGCAATCCAAATTGTAGCTTGCTACACATCCCCCATCAGGCCCCAAGATTCTCACTACACCTTTCTAAACATACATAAAATGTTCAGATACAACCAATCACCCTAATACTGGGTGATTCCAGCTACACTGCCATTAACTGGGAAAACTACTCGTGTACCAACACCTTTGCCCAACGGTTCTTGGAATCAGCTAATCCATAGTCCCACCAGGGGCTCCAATATCCTGTTTATCTACTTCTCTGAAGTACAGGCTAACACAGAAGGCTTCTGGCTAACTAAGTTCACAGATGACTGAAAACAAGGAGCCATAGTAGAGTCCCCAAATGATGTGGACATCCTACAGAAGGGTCTCACTGAGACAGATGCCTGGTGTCAGAGGCATGGCCTTAAACTCAATTCCAAAAAGTGCATTGTCATCCCCTTTGGTAAAAACTCTGTACCCATGAACTACCACATAAAAGGCAGTCTACTTAATGCCGAATGTGTGATAAGACACCTTGGGAGCCAGGTGGACAGTAGTCTCTCCTTTGATAATCACATTGCCACAGTAGTCAGGAAATCCTATGTGGCACACCTCATCACAAAACGGTTCTCATTCAGGAAAAAAGAGGTCATTGTTCCCCTCTACTCGGCACTCATTAGACCCATTATAGAGTACAATGCCCCTTTTGGAATGTACCTCAAGACATCTGCAGCAGCTGGAAAGGCCACAGAAGTACCTCACAAAGAGGATTACTGGCCTCAAATAGATGCCCTACACTGACCATCTCAAAAAACTCCAGCTTTACTCTGTAGCATATCGCCTGCTCCGAGGAGATCTCTGCCTAACATATAAAGCTATGTTAAACCCAGAGCTATTGGACATGCTACACCTAAAGAAATCCCAATCCCTCCAAGCTACATGCACTAGGGACCTAAACCTTGTCACTACAATAAACAGGACATGCTGGAGGGATAGATTCCTGTCCCAGAGACTTCCTATACTCTGGAACAATCTACCCATCTATGTCAAGCAAAGTTCTTCATTAGCACTCTTCAAGAAAAATGTTGATGAGTGGATGGGAAATAGGAAATACACCCCGGGGATCACTTCTTTGGCTCTGCTTGACAGGGGCACAGGAAATTAACTTTCTTGGGTGGCATATGCCAGTGAATCTTGTTGGCTAGGCTTACTTAGGCCCTTGGGCTGATAGCCTTGTACCTACCTATGAACCTAAGAATCTAAATGGCAATGCTCAGATCTGCTGTGAGCTACAACAGAATGGCATTAAATATACTGATCCCAAGGATATTGCCAATATCCTGGCAGATTGATTCAGTGCCAACTTCAACCCCCTCACCCCCTAAAGGGACCATCTCAATACCAAAAGTTTGCCAAATTCTGGTAATAACAGCCACACAGGTAAAAATCGCACTCTCCAAAGCTAAGAATACAGCATCCATGGGACCAGACGACATCCTGGGCTGTGTACTACATGAACTACAAAATGAACTGGCACCTTACCTAAGTGTCATGTTTAATCATAGCCTCACCTCAGACTTTGTGCCCACTTAGTGGTGCACAGCTACAGTCATCCCACTCCACATGGGGGGATCCACCTTGGATCCTGGGAACTACCACCCCATCAGTCTGACTAGCCTGATCTGCAAGGCCATGGAACGTATTATCATGGAACTTATAAACAAAGACATTGTCAACCTTCAAACAGTGGACCCCACCCAGTTTGGGTTCGTGAAGGGCCGATCTCGTCTCCTGAACCTGACTGACTTCTTCGAATCAGTCTCCAGAGCTGTGGACAATGGTAAGGCAGTCCACACAGCCTATCTGGACCTCGCCAAGGCCTTCACCATCCCCCACTCTGGAATCATAGATAAACTTACTAAGCTGGGCATTAATCCTTACATCACTTGATGGGTTGCCAACTGGCTTACTGAAAGAACCCACACTGTAAAAGCAGCTGACTCCAAATCCAGCTCCAGACAAGTGGAATACCTCAGGGTTCAGTCCTGGGACCACTCTTGTTTGGCATCTACTTCTCTGAAGTACAGGCCAACACTAAGGGACTCTGGCTAACAAAGTTCGCAGATGACTGCAAACTGGGAGCCATTATTAAATCCCCAAATGATGTGGATATTCTACAAAAGGGCCTTACAGAAATAGATGCCTGGTGCCAGAGCCATGGGCTCAAGCTCATTGCCAAGAAATGGATAGTTATCCCCTTTGGGGAAAAAACATGTACTTGTGAATTACCACATAGGTAGCAGTACACTAAACACCGAAAGTGTGATAAGAGACTTGGGGCCACAGGTGGACAGTGGTCTCACCTTCGATAACCACATTGCCACAACAGTCAGGAAATCCTATGTGGCACACCTCATCACTAAGGGCTTTTTATCCAGAACAAAGGAGGTCATTGTCCCACTGTACTTATCCCTCATTAGACACATTATAGAATACAACACCCCATTTGGTATGTACCTCTCAAGACATCTGCAACAACTGGAAAGACTGCAGAAATACCTCACTAAAAAAATCACAGGGCTAAAGCAGATCCTATGCTGACTGTCTAAAAAAACTCCAGCTGTACTCTGTCACACATCATCTACTCAGAGGCGATCTCTGCTTAACATACAAGGCCATGTCAAACCCAGAGCTGTTGGACATGCTACACTGAAAGAAATCCCAATCCCTCAGACACACGCTCCAGGGATCTAAACCTTGTCATCGCAATGAACAAAACATGCTGGAGGGATAGGTTTCTGACCCAGAGACTCCCCAGACTCTGGAATAGACTGCCCATACATGTCAAGCAGAGCGCCTCTTTGGCCCTCTTCAAAAGGAACCTTGACGATTGGATGGGAGATAGGAAATTCACCTCAGGGATCACGTCAGTCATCGGACAGGGGTCCAGGGAAGTAAATACTGTGGGAATAAATAGCCAGGAAATTGTTATGGCTAGGCTTGTATAGGCCCTAGGGCTGATAGCCTAATACCAACCTATGAACCTATGCTACTCAATTTTAAGGTTAAGAACTCAGTAAGAAAAAACTCAAAATGAAGCGCAGATTACTCACCTATAGTCAAAAGAATAGCACTTACAGTATGAAAAAATGCAGTTAAACAAAAACAAAATGAAGTAAAATGCAGTTAAACAGTAATGAATTGCAGTAGATAGCAATGAAATATAGTTAATCAGTAGATTGCTTTGAAACAATACATCACAAATCACAACAGCATCAGACACTACTAATAAAGCAGCGATTCAGTATTTTATTTATTTTATTTAACATTTGTTGACCGGGAATGTCCGACTAGGTTCCACAGATCCTGTTTTCAGCGGAGGCCCGGGGAGAAATGCTCCAGTAGAATACTGTCATCAATTTAGTGAGGCTACCAATAAGCAGTAATAAATATGGCAAACAGCAAAATGAAGTAGAAATAATTTTTTTTTGCCTAATACTTGGTAAGATCAGTCAGAGAGCAATTAGAGGTAGCAAATTTAGGAATCCTTTTATGATAACAGCCAGCCATTCTGAAAGCCTTAACCTGTTTATTGGTGGTTGGTATGGGACAGTTCTGTACTGCTTCAGCATTCTCAGCCTGCAGCTTCACTATCCCTTAGCCTGTTGTATAGTACAAAGTAAAATACTGAAACAAATACATTGCACTTAGCTGGGTTAGCAGTTAACTAGGCTTGGTGCTAAGAATTTTGGATGACTTGAACTTTAAGAAAGCTTTAATAATATTCGGGAAATATAATGTAATCCAGATACGCTGCTACATATCTTATATGGGGTCTCAGGATTTTGTCCATCAGCATCTGGGATGTTACAGATGTTCTGTGGAGACCAAAAGGCAGGACTAACGCATTAAGCTAAAGTTTCTGAAAGAGTTCCAATATTGCCTTTATTTGATTGGATTGTTTTCTATCCTCCTATTTTCTACCTCCTGTTTCCACCACAGAGCTATCCTCCCAGTGCCTTTTATCCAAAACTTGCAGAGGTACAGAAATGTGAGTAACTTGCTTTTCAAAAAAAGGAAAGAGAATTAAATTATTTGAATTATTCAATTATTCTTAAATATTTAAGTTCCATAAGTAGTATTACTTGCAAAAGCTGTCTGTATTTTAAACCCTGTTGTCCCATAGCCTTATAGTTTAATTCACAGTCGTGGCCAAGCTGTGTACTCCTGTGAGAGTTTGAGCTTTATTATTGCATTTTTTCCATAAACAGTGTTACTGGTAAGTTTTTGCATAGTCTGGTACCTTAAACTGCAGCAGAAGGCATACTGTACAGATTTTTGTAGAATGTCCAGACTTTTGTCTCATATTTTTGGTACTTTTTTGTAAAATTATGTTTTTCTGGCAAATTAGTGGCAAATCATTAAAGACTGAAGTTAGAAAATAATGACAGACATTTGAGTTTCAAAATAATGACAGACATTTGAGTTTCAGATTTCATACCCTTCAGAAAATTCCTGCTTTCCCGCCAAAATGTTAAGGGAGACAATCTGAGATGTGGGCTGTCTCAGCATAGTGTCCATGAGTTTCCTCAGAAGCTTCACTCACAGAATTTTCACAGAGAAACTGAAAGCAGTTAGTATAAACATTGACAAGGTTATCACACTGACACACCACAGATTCAGGAAAAATACTCTATTCATAAAATATGTCAGTTATGATGAGTTTAGATGATGTAGTTTCTTGTAGCAAGTAAATATCTTATTTTAGAAGGCATAGAAAATGAAACATTTATTTAAATGTTTTTGAAAATCTACTTAACAGTAGCATAATAATCTGTGTTAAAACTTGTGTCCCAAACATATACTTTACTATAACTCATTTAATTCATCTGATTGGCAAGCATAAATAATCTTATAACTCTATTCTGGAAGAAATGTCATGTGATATATTTTAAAGCAGTAGGTTAGCATGATTGTAAAATCTGGTTACTAATATGTGTTTGCTGTGCATTATTTTGTATAAAGCAGACAGATTTATTCTAGGGACAGCAAGTAGGATAGTGCTCTACTAACACACAACTCAGTGAGATCAGATATATATATATATATATATATATATATATATATATATATATATATATATATATATATGTGTGTGTGTGTGTGTGTGTATCTATGTATATATGTGTATGTGTATATGTATGTGTGTGTGTGTGTGTGTGTGTGTGTGTGTGTATATGTGTGTGTGTATATGTATGTGTGTGTGTCTGTGTTTATGTGTGTGATGGCTTTTTTTTTTTTTTTTTAGGTAATAACGCAGGTGTTTCTGAGAATCTGCATAACTATGCAATATGATTTATAATAATTTTTATGAATACAATATTTTACTCTATTGACAATAATGAGTTTAAGTAAATGCTCATATACAAACAATTCAAGATTTTTGGAAGCTGTTGGTAGAATTCACATGACAGAAAATAGATGCATCTTAATGCATGTAATGTCTGAATCATATTAGCCAAAGTTTTTGATTTAAATGAATGTTAGAACATAATTTTCTCTCCTCTTGATTTCTAACATTAAGATTATTTGAATGCTATTAGAATTCAAGTGTTATATATTACATAGATCTATATAATAGTATGAACAGTTTTTAAAAAAAAAAAAAAAAAAAGTTTATTTTAGTTTATATGATGCTGTTTTACCAAATGTGTAGTTTTGTCTTGATAGATAATTGAATTGAAAACTGTTAACCTCAGTTAAATATAACTAGTATTAAATTGATAAGGTGGTAGCTGAGGTACTGCTGCTTAGGGTAGGGGGTTAACTTGAGTAGTAAATACTGCTCTAAGTTGGAGTTTTCAACTCAGGCGGGATGCAAGGTTTAATCCTTACATTATTTTCACTTGTTCATTGTTATATGTATATAGTTTTGACATCCACAATATATTTTGTACACTCATTGTCACTACAAACAAAATTGAATCCTATACAAAATCCCATAAGAGATTTAATAAATACAGCTATATTTAAAGGTACACCTAAAAGAGGAGATGTAACATTATTTATCTTGTTATTTGTTATTTCGATCATAAGATTCTTGAGTTTTAAAAATGCCAAATGACATCTTTAAAAGGAATTTCTTTAAACATTAATGGATTGAATAATCCGTGTAAAAGGGCAAGCCTAATAAGATACATTAATTTACACAAGGCCAATCTAGTCTTCCTGCAAGAAACCCATCTCTTGAAAAAAGATATTGATAAACTAGCCACTAATAAGTATGCAGTATTGGTTAGTTCAGAACACACTCTGAAAAAAAGAGGAGTGGCTATTTTATGGAATAAAAGTATGCCCATTCCTAAAACCATTAAGTCTTATCAGGATGATAAAGGAATGTTTTGTATGGTTACAATACAAATTAATGGGAAGACTTACACTTTAATTAATGTATACTGGATACCTGGAATTGGTATTAATACAATGAAACATCATATTGATAAGATCATATCATTCTCTATAGGGGATATTATTTTAGCTGGTGATTTTAATTGTATACTACATGAAAGTGATACTACCACTATAAAGAAAAGAAGAATTACATCTAATGCAAAACATTTAAATGATTTTGCTAATTCTTATCATTTGAATGATATTAATAATCAGATAGAGTCAAAATCATTACCATACACCTTTTTTCTAACAGATACAAAACTTATTCAAAAATAGATAGGGTCTTTATTTCTAACCAGATGGTAACAGATTTAATTAATTCCAAAATCATTTCATGTCCTATATCTGATCATAACTCAATTGTTTTGAATTCATGATAAAAATACTCATAATGTTCAGATCAAAAGGATACCAGCATACTTAACTCAGCTAAAAGACTATAAAGAATATATACTTTCAGAAGTACAACATTTTCTAGACATAAATAATACTCCTGAAGTCTCCATTGTCTATGTTTGGGATGCCTTAAAATCATATCTATATGGACAAAGTATCAGATGGTATAATAACAAAAGGAAATCTTGGGATAAGGAATTGTTAGATATTCAAAGTAAACTAGACTCTTATAAACATAATAATAAAGAAAATATTATGGACAAGAAAGTTATTGAAGAAATAAACAAACTAAATGAGAAATACAAAGAAATTTTAACTCATAAAGTTAAAATAACTTTAGAGAAATACAAGTTTTTGTTTTATTCAATAAGCCCCAAATACTTACATAGACTTAAAAATAAAACTAAAAGATTGAATAAACAAAACCATATCAAAGAAATCTTTTCTCTAAGGAAAAAGAAGAATGTTTCTAGTATACCAGAAATACTGGATGAATTTAGAAATCACTTTCACAAGATTAACCATAACAACATTAACATGGAACCTAAAGATAAAATAAAGGAGTTTATAACCACAAACATGAATAAAAGCTTAATAAACAACAGATTAAACTATTGGATAAGAGTATTTCATATACAGAAGTTATTACACAAATAAATAAGCTTAAATCAAACAAAGCACCGGGTAATGATGGTATTATACCAGAGATATATAAAATCCTTTCTAAAACTACATATTCATTAATACATAAGGTTTTTATTCTGGCCCAAACTGAGTTAATAACCCCCATCTTGGCAATATACATTTATTTCACCAATTTTAAAACCTAATAAAGATCCAACTAGATGTTCTTCATATCGACCCATCTCATTACTTAATGTTGATTATAAAATGTTTATGAGTATTTTTGCTGATAGATTGAAGACAATTATCCCGGCATTATAGACATAGATCAGACGGGCTTCATTGTAAATAGAAATACTTTTGATAATATAAGAAGAACTTTAACATTAATTGATTTTGCAAATAGGAAAAAGAAAGATTTAACACTTATTAGTCTTGATATAGGTTCAGCATTTGATTCAGTAAGTTGGGACTATCTGTTTACCTTACTGAAATGCACAAATTTCTCTGATGCATTTGTAAATTTAATTGAGCATTTATACAAAGGAACGCTGGCTTATATTAAGGTAGGAACATATGTTTCACAAAAATACCCATTCTTAAAGGTACAAAGCAAGGATGTCCACTTTCTCCACTATTATTCACTTTAGTAATGGAGCCTTGGGCTAATTTGATTAGAAACAGTACTGACATAGAGGGTTTTGAAATAGAAGAAGATACAACATCAAAAGTTCAACTTTTGCAGATGATGTTCTAATTACATCAGCAGGATCTAATTCTTCTATGCAGTCTTTATTTGATAAAATGATGAATTTTAAAAGTATTTCTGGTTTAATATTCAATGAAGAAAAACTAAAATACTACCTATATATACACGAAAAAATACTCTCATTAGTGATTTTACTAAATATGTACCCAACTCAGGTCAGATAACTTATTTAGGTATAATACTATCTAAAGATATTAAATCTATTATATATAATAACTATAATACCTGTTTTCTTAATATACAAAATCTTTTTAATACCTGGAATAATATGTTTTTACTATGGAGGAGAGACTTACAATTATTAAAATGATAATATTCCCCAAGATTTTATACTTAATACAATCAATAATACTTTCACCTACAAAAATAACTATCAAGAAACTGAATACACTAATGTTAAATTTCTTATGGGCACCTAATAGACCTAGGATTGCATTAAAGAAACATACTAATAGCTGGTCTCAAGGGGTATTTCTTTTCCAGACTTTAATTTATATATTATCTCTTCTATTATAAAAGTTATTACTTTATTAATAGATCGGTCATATGTCGCAAAATGGAAAGATTATTGGGAGCTAATTAGTATGCACTTCATGAAAATCTCCTTAACACATAAAAATATGATTATAAATAACTCCATGTTGTGGTTGCTAAAGGAATTTTGTACTTCACCTATTACACCTAAACATATGGTCTGTTACCCATTAAATATTATTATTAGTTATCGTAACTTTATATTCATGCACCCTAAGTATAGGGAATGGAATTTTATTGTATTCCCTATAATTTATACTCAGGGTATGCTTATGTCATCTACTTCTGAAGGAGCTCATTTAGCTATAGATAATAATCTAAAGTACTGGTATCAGCTGATATCTGATAATAAAGTTAAAAATCTAGATTTCTTAAAACAAGAATTTGATCTAAGAGAAACTTGCTGGTTAGAGGTTCAGATCTTTAGACAACATCTCATTGATAGAATAGATCTAATGTCTATAACAGTTAAAGAATCTATTCCAAAACTGATTGATTACTTGATAATAAATTTACAGCATAAAGTTTCTGATAAAGGTAAACTTTCATATATACATAAAATTATCAGACAAGAAACTTTTTACAATGTAGATTCATACTGGAATTATTTCACCTCTATTAATGGGGACCCACCAACTCAACAAGATAAACAATATATATTGGAATCTGCTTATAGAACTACATCTTCCATTGTCTGGAGACTTTATACATGGAAATTTTTACATAGATCTTTTTATACACCTTTGATGATGAATAAAATTAATAATAAAGATAATCTATGTAAGAGATGTAATGTAGAAATTAATGCTGACTGGGCTCATATGTTTTATGACTGTATGAAGTTGAAAGAATACTGGAAGTCAATTAATGAATTTTTGCAGGCTCTTTTACAGATAATTTCATTATTTCTAAGTCTCTTATATTATTCAACACACCTGTACCTCAATGTGTTAAAAAGATTAAGCTTCCCTTGTTATGGTCTATCCTAGCAGTGGCTAGGAAAATAATAACTAGAAATTGGATTTCAGATACACCTCCTTCGTTCAATGAATTTAAAAATGTTATGAATATAATGTGTCATATGGAAATAAGCACAATTAGAATGAGAACAACTAGAAAAACATCACATTTTATTGTATGGGATAATTTACAAAATTTGTTAAAAAAATTCTAATTTCAATAGCACAGTATTTTAGTTTAATTAATTGATCTGATTGTAGTGGATGTTTTTGTAAATACTTTAGTTGTTTTGTTGAATATTATAATAATACCTATTTTTAATTATTTGTATAAAATTGTTATGATATTTCTCTTATATGTTAAAACAATAAACTTGTTTAAAAAAAAAAAAGAAAATTCCTGCTAATGCAAAACCTGTTATTCTATCAACTTTTTAAGTTTGTAAGAGCAATATTTAAGAATTGTCCCTATTTTTGGGCCTATGTCTCACTTTTTTATTTATGGCTTTGTCCAGATTTGTTGCTCTAAGAGGTTGAGAGGTATGCCAAAAGGTCAGTAGTGAGAGAACTGCTTCTGGTCCAACTTGTGCTTCAGTTCTTTTATATTCTGTTTATCTTTTACCTGCTTAAAGTTGCATTCTTTGTCTGCCCTATCCCCAACTAACACTTTAAGCTAAATTTTTTGAAACAGCTCCAATATTGTATTTATTTGATTGCATGCCTCTCTAGCTGGCCTGGTTGGTTTTCTGAAACCCTTCCACCCTTATTGCTGCTATATTTTTAATAAGATTGCTCTCTGGCTTCTGCCCCTTATGATAATCTGATTTCCAAAGTCCCTCCCTCCCCTCTTTCATTGTTACAGACAGTTGTATAAGTTATTTATGTAGACTTCTCACCTATTGTTTTCTCACATTTCCATGATACTGAGTGCCCACTCAGCAAACCAGTTCTGCTCTTGAGTAAACCTCCTTTGGTACACACTGCCTCCTGCTTATTTTCCAGGAGCTCAACAAACCTTGGAGTCCTAGCCTGCATTCAAGAAGTGTTTTACTCACATCCAGTGCCATCCAGGCAAAACTAAGTACCTTTGATTGCCAAATCGCACAAGTTATTTTGGGTGATTCAAAACTTCAAAGAAACCTTGTCATTTAGGACCACACAAGTGCAGCCTAAACGATATTACAAATGTCAGCTCACAAGAGAAATGCAGTGCAAAGAACATGGTTAACTGACCATGTTGTGTTACAGTGGTATGAGAGAATAACACAAGAAAGAAAATAACAATATGTATGACATGCAAGTAGTAGTTCACAATACATAAACACTCTCAATACCCATTATCCAATGATAAATAATAAATAAGTATCCTCCACCAACCCCCTTCTCTGTTAAGATAGAGAATAAATAGGGGCTAGAGTAGTGAATAGCATCTGTTTAGTTACCGTATTGCACTTTTGTTAACCTTAGACATGACTCAGTATAGTCATCATATTGCATAACAGCAATACTGGCAGTAACTGCGCAGAGTAGCAGGATTAAATGAAAAAAAGAGGCTTCAATGTATCAAGTATTATGGCTGGTGTCAGTTAATAAGTCTCACAGCTGTAGGATATAAACTGTTCCTGAATCTGGTAGTCCTACAGCGGAAGCTGCGGTACCTCCTGCCAGATGCAAGTTGAGAACCAGTTGTAGGCCGGATGGGTTGAATCAGCTAGCATTATGTATGTTCTTGCTCTTGTAAATAAAAGTGCCTGAACAGAATGGAGGTTTGTGCCCAGAATTTTCTCAGCCACCCTCACCACTCTCTGTAATTTCTTCTCAGCAACTGTGCAGGTGCTGAGCCATGCCATGAAGTTGCTAGTGAGGATGCTCTCGATAGCTCCCCTGCAAAAAGTGGTAAGAGTAGACATTGGGAACCTGGCCTTTCTGAGCCTTCTCAGGAGGTGAAGCCACTGTTGAGCCTTCTTGACTACATGGGTTGGTATTAACAGTCCAGGAGAGGTCATCTGAGATGTGAAAGCCCAGGAACTGGTTATTTCGACTTTCTCTACTACCTCCCCTGTACTACTTGCTACTGTAATTGCTATTTAATTAATGTAATTGTAATTGCTACTGTCTCCTGCTTTTATGTGTGCATTTCACTGATTTTTTTTTTCTTTTTCGAAAAAAGAAATAATGCTCTTCCTCTCACTGTTACAGCTATAAGACTGTCTTGAAATTGCCTTCAGCAAGGGATTTCTGGTTAGTTGTTTAAGTGTTTTTTGGTAGCATTGCACTTGTGGGTCTCTTCTACTGTGTTTTTACATTAGGAGGACTAGGTTTATTCATCTTGCGGCAGATATGGACTCATAGTGTAGTCATTTTATTGGCCAGAGGGCTCATTTGTTTGCTGTTTTTAATATGCTGCTATAAATTTTGCATGTTGGTATGAGTCAGTAGTGTCCAGTACAGTAGCAAACACCTATAAAAAATAGTTCATAAAACTGTACCCTGTAAAGCAGCAATATAGTGAAAATACCTTGTGCACCAACCAGCTTAGAGCAGCTAGTTCGGAGTCAAATGGCAAGTCCCTCAGATTTACTTGAATTCAGTACTGTATAAATATTAAAGTTAGTAGAATTTAGGACTGTTTAGCATAATCTGCTCCAATAAAGCACCCTTAATAGCCATCTAACCTCAATATGCCAACTTCTTGTAGCTCACAAATCTAAGGGGATCCAATATTTGTCAGCTTGGGAAAATATGATTAACAGACCACGTTACATTGCCAAAGATGGCCTGCACTTCTCTCCTCTAGGCTTTCAAATACTGGCTAAAACTTTATACACTCCAATGGGACTATATCACTAGTTCAAACACACACATGTCCGAATGCCGAAATATTGAACTGAAGTTCGAAAGGTAAAAATAGCAAAGCCGTGGAACACCTAATTTTTTTCCCAGGGAAAAAATTTGGTGGGCTGTTTCCACGGCTTTGCTATTTCCTCCACTGTGGTGCAATCTCGGAGTTGGTATATTTAAGCAGGGGGGTGAAGCCCCCCACATTAGTAATAGTCTGAAGTGTTTGTGTGTTTTTCCATTGTGTATCAGAACAGCAACTTTTTTTCCTGGGAAAAAAAATTGCTGTTCTGAGCATTCAAAGTTCTTACATTTCGAACTTCCAGGTTCGATGTTTACATAGTCGAACTTATGACAGTTTGACTATGTGATATAGACCTCACCCCTATAGTGCCTTTTTTAGGCAATGACAAATTGACAAACCTGCTGAAATAGCAAAATCAACTCAACTGTACCTCAAGGTGTTACTACCCGATGTCAGGAGCCTAAACAAAAAAAAAAATGCACTAACTCCAAGCCCACCACACACTCAAGAATATAGACATCTGTGCAGTTACCGAGATATGGTTTAAAGCAGTAGAGAGTACCCCAGTAGTGGAAGGTTTCAATGCCTTCCAAATTTTTAGACCAGCAGCTGCACAGAAAAGGGCTAAAAGAGGTGTCTCAATATACTTCAATAACAAGCATACCTCAAGGATGGTTAAATAGGATGATGTGCTGGGGTTCCTTCAAGACAAAATCCTGTACTATATCCTAGCCAGATATAGATCACCCTCCATGTCCTAAGAAGCTCACAGTGCATACTTGGACCTACTGGAGACACTTACCATCCAGTCTAACACCATACTCATGGGGAGACTTTAATTACCCCTCTAGACTGGGATTCCTACACAGCCTTGAAGCTACAGGCACAGAGACTCCTGAACTTCATAAATACAGACATAGTGAATACGCCCATTAGAGGTTCCAACATACCAAACCTCATGCTTACAAATATGGGAGTACACTGCACAACCTCCAATGTCTCATCCTTCCTGTTAAGGTCTGACCATAAAGCTGGTGCCTTTAAAATCAAAATCAACTCTGTAATCCCATTAAAACAGTAACAGTTAATAACTATTCCAAGGCAAATTACTTTTTATTAAGTAGAAACCAACACAAACTCAAAAACCAGTAGAACCAGCACTCGGACACCAGCCACAAGTCAAGAATTACTGTTACAAGAATTCACCAATGACAAGACAGTTCGTATTATGAAACCCGATAAGGGAAGTGGGGTGGTGATAATGAACAAATGTGAATATTTAGATAAAATGAACTCCCTATTAATGGATGGCACTTATCAAGAGAGCTATTTAAATGAAATACATATAGCCTATCGAAAGATCGATTTGGCTTTGGAAGACATGTTATTTCAAGAGCAGATTAGTCTGGAGGAATTTGATTATCTAAAAAATGAGCACCCCATGATACCAAACATTTTTGGTATACCAAAAATACATAAGGGTTAACTAGGTTAAAATTTCGTCCTATAGTCGATGGACATAGATCCAAGACATGTTATGTGAGTAAGTTTTTTGGATAATAGCATGCAGAAGGGCCTATTGCAATTTTCTTACATTACTAAAGACTCATGGGATTTTCTTGATAAATTAGGGATGATTAAATTGGTTCCAGGTTTAATTATGGTGACTATTGATGTAACAAACCTGTTTAGTTATTCCCCATTCAGAAGGAATACAGTGGTTGGAAAGGCAATTACACAAAACAGGGTTATATGATCAGGATGCTATCAATAAGATTTCTGCAATCATGGATATGGTGTTGGAAAATAATTACATATACTTTGAGGGCCAGTATTTTAAACAAGTAACTGGAGTAGCAATGGGGGCAGCTTGTGCCCTTGTTTTTTGCTAATTTGATTATGTCCTACTGGGAGCAAGACTATCTTATGCAAAGTGTGCATTGGAGTAAGGTAGTGTACTATACAAGATTTTTAGATGACCTGTTTTTGTTATGGAATGGATCTGAAAGCCAGCTAGTGTTTGTGTTATATCAACAGCATGGTTAACTTTTTACAATTTACCTTTGAATACAGTAATGAAAACATATCCTATTTAGATGTAGATTTAACCCTCGACACCAGTGCTTGTAAATTATATTCCAAGATTTATTGGAAACCTACTTTTTCAAGCTCATATTTAGAGTTTAACAGTTGGCACCCAATTTACCAAAATAAGTCAGTCTATAGTAAAAGGGCAGATGGTCCGAGCAGCCAGAATGGTTAGCCGTGAGTGTGAGTTTCTAGAAGTGGGTAAGATTTGTGATATGTTCTCCAAAAAGGGATACCCTGCAGAATTCTTGGAAAAAATATCTAAGGAATTGGTAGGGAAGTGCAAGAAGGGGGTATATAAACCTATATTAAGGGACACTATGGGAGAAGTGGTTGAACAACCAGCTGTGGAACAAATTTTTGAGCAACATGAGTTGATTAGAAGGAATAAGCCAGCCCATGAAGGTTATGGGTTGTGTTTTATTACTACATATAACTTGGATGCCAGCATGATTACAAAGGTCCTTCTCAAATATTGGGACATATTGAATTTCTATGCAAACATGGGCAAAAGGTTGGTAAAAAAAAACAAAAATAGTCTATAGGAAAGATAGAGCACTAAATTATTTTGAAAATAATGTATGGAAGACTAGCAGATCCACAAATAGACCAGTGGGTAATTTTAAGTGTGGGAGGTGCAATTATTGTAAATTTATATTTGAGACTAAAGATAGATTTAAGGTTAACGGCCACAACATATGTATTAATGGACATTATAATTGTAACAGCTCTAATATCGTCTCTTTGGCCAAGTGTCAAAAATGCCTTTTATATTGGCAAGACTAGTAGGTTTTTTAAGAACCGGATTAGTGAACGTGTCTATGATATAAGAAAAGCAAAAATTACAAATGCATTATATAGGCATATTAAAGAGTATAATGACCCTAATTTCAAATTTTCAGTTGTTGACCAATCTGTAATAGATTCCCAATGGAAAATAGTTGAATTGCATTTAGATGTTAAGGAATTGAGGTGGCAACTTAAACTAGATGCAACAGAACCTTCAGGCTTAATTGAAAACTACGAATATAACCTGTATTTTGAAATTAAAACAAATTATGGGGTGAATGGGCATGTTTGTAAGGGTCTCAATGTAGACTTGTCATATTGTTGGGCATTTTGTATGTAGTTTTAACATTTTAACATACTAAAGTTTTTATGTAATTTAATAAACAGATATTTTAATTATTAAATAGAACTTTTTATAGTTAACTTATTTTTTTAAAATATGATAGTAATTTAAACAAAGTAGTGCTAAGCATATATGGTTGTTTATTGGTATTGTAAGTAAGGTTATTGTGCAACTATTACTTTAACAAATTGTTTTTTAATCAATCAATTATATGACAACATCAATTTGTACTATGGGTATATAAAGGCTGGGTTTTTCTTGTATTAATTGTTCTGAAGAAGTCCCTACCAAGGGAAAAAAGCGCTTGACCTGAAATAAATTAAATATTCTTGACTTGTGGCTGGTGTCAGAGTGCTGGTTCTACTACTTTTTATTAAGTAATGAATTGTCAAATTTCAATATCCCTCCAAACCCAAAGAACACATCAGCCTATGCTGAGTTGCTGTCCGCAACTCTGTACACCATGTCAATGGATGCATTGAGGCAGCTGTACCTACCAGAAGTAAGCCCAGGATTATCCCTAGAAACAAACCATCCTGGTGACATCCCAAATGAAACAGGATATACAACAAAAGGAAACAAATATAGCAAAAATCAGGAAGGGTAATTCCCATAAAGACAAACTGTCTCATCAAAGTAAGCAGGCAACTAAGAGGGCCAATTAGGTCAATCAAAGCCAGCTTTTAGTTTGTTAGCCTTCCAGGTGAAAGATAAGGCCCCCTACAGCTGTGTCAGAAACCTCAAGGGTAGCACACGGCAATGTGCTGAGCTGGTGGTTAATGGTGCCACATTCACTGAGCCTGGTGATAGCAAACCTGATAGCGGACAAATTCAGTTCAACTTTACCCCCCCACACCTCCAACCATCCCCTCAAAAATACCGTCAAACTTAACCTCTCCAGGGAGAATGTACTGGCTGCACTCACTATAGCCAAGAACACAACCTCAAGAGGCCCCAATAAGATCCAAGAATATCTCCTGAATAGTCTAAAATATGACTTATCAAGACCCCTGGAGTAACCATAACCGTATTTAACCATAGTCTTAAAACAGGATTTGTGCCACATGAATGGATGACTGCAATGGTCATTCCCATTGTGACATCCTGCTATATCCCACTGGACTGCCACCAAACAAATGTGATGTCCCTTACTATCTTGGGTCAGTAACTAAGGAGCTTCAGTTCTCACTACTGACTCCAATATAAGACTGTCATTTAAACAGAAGTAATATTTCACAATTTCCCCTAAGAGCACAACAGGAACACGCTCTACTTTCCTGGGACTGGAATGTATACCTCTGCTCATCCCAAATGTATTTTCTTGTTACACACTTCAGAGCAAAGTGTCCCAGTTTAAGACCTCTGATATACTCACACTCAAAATAAATTTAAATCTCTCACATCCAAATACTTCTGGGAAAGCCTGACACAGATTTCCAGCTGTGTCCCTTCCCCAAAATAATACGGTAACACTGCCACGAATCAGAGTATCTTCATGCTCTTCTAAAGGGGGTGTCCAGTTATGAAAATTAAATATCAAAATAAATGATAGCTATGACCATAAGCAACCAGGCCTTTGAGGTGCCCTGGGGAGTATCAAAAAGGTAGAAAAACTAATCTCTCAAACATGCACAGTTAGAAATGTATCAAATCACTGCCAGATTCTCTAAATATTCCGTATATACAGGGAAATCAACATTTAAAAAACTTATTTACATTTCACAATTAGATATGGTGGCATACAATGCAAGTTAATCTGAAAATATACACATCTCCTGCTAGACATCCTAACACAGATGACAATGTTTCCTTTTCTTCACACTCCTTTATAAGAAATCTTATAAAGCTTCAATGGAGCCTGAAAACTACAGACCCTGTGGTCTGATAGTATTATTTGCAAAGCCATACAAAGAATTATCATGAAGGACATAAGAGACTTCCAGACGCTGAATCCATCTCAGTTTCACTTTGTCAAAGGATGGTCATGCTTACTGAATCTGGTAGACTTCTCTAAAAAGGTCACTAAGGCAATAAATGAGGGGAAAATGATGCATACTGTCTACATAGATCTGGCTAAAGCATTTGATACAATACCCCAATCAGGCATTGTCACCAAACTTGTATAACTAGGTATAAACCTCTTTAATAGCTAGCTGGCTCAGTGATAGGACCCAGAAGGTTAGAATCAGTGAGGCCACTTCCACAAAGAGGATAGTCTTTGCTAGGCCCACTCCTCTTTGGCATCTACTTCTCGGATGTCAAAGGCAATGTCAAAGGCATTAGGCTAAACAAGTTCACAGATGATTGGAAGCAGTCATTGAATCCCCCCAAGATAAAAGCACCCTTCAGGATGGTGTAATGCAGACAAATGTTTGGTGACAAATCCATGGCTTAAAACTCAGTACCAAGAAATCCATTACAGTACCTTTTGAAAAGGATACCACCCTAGGTATCTACATCATCAATATAACACCCTTAAAAGTTGATTCACTAATCGGGGATCTGGAAACTCATATAGATTGTAACCTAGCCTTCAACCAGCATCTGTCCAAGGTAATAAGAAAATCCTTCCATGTTGCCCAACTTATAAATAAGCAAGAGCATGGCATCTAGGTCCAGAGAGGTAATCATACCACTGTACTTGGCTCTTATATGACACATCATAGCATTTAATACCCCCTTCGTTATGTACCTGAGCAGACACATGCAGCAACTGGAATGTCCACAAAGGTTTCTTATAAAAAGAATACATGGACTAAACACAGTGCCCTGATCTGATTGTCTCAAAGCCTTCTCTCTTTACTCTGTATCATATAGATTTCAGAGAGATTATCTTTGCCTGGCATTCAGGGCATCCCTGGACCCTCTTTTGATGAACCTTTTGCACATCCACAAAACAAACAGCATCAGAACTGCTAGATTAAAAGACCTAAATTTTGTTTGCGACATAAATAGGACATGTCAGAGAGACATGTTTCTCAGGGAATTCCCATTCTCTGGAACAGGCTCCCCATCCATGTGAAGCAGAGTTCCTCACTATCCCTTTTTAAGTGCAACTTGGACCAGTGAATGGGTAATCAGGAATTCACCCCTGGTCTGGCTCCTATACCTCTGATGGACAGACGGTCAGTAAATACAAATTAAATCTGTATGTCACTTTTGGGTTGCATGGCTAGGCTTATAATGGCTGTAGTGGCCATTAGCCTAGTGTTCACCTATGAACATATGAACTCTGTTATGAAATACTCCAAATGGATTAGAACGTTTTTTACCTTAGCATCTGAGGCTAGTGGAATTTCACATTAGTTTTTATTTAGGCTCACTGTGTACAGAAACATAGCTTTGCCCAACTTTGTAATCAGTTTAACCACTCTGCGTTTATCATATGAACCAAAATGATATAGCGTCTAGTTTTATAATGTTTTTACAAAACATTATAGACCATTCAGGCTTGGAGATCTGTACAATGGAGCTATTCTCCTCACGTTGAGATTCTTCTATGACCCCATGTTTAAGTAATTTTTGTACCTTTTCCTCAACTGTTTGAGATTTGGATTTGGACTTTAGGTAGAGTATCATTGTTGTGCTGCATTCAAGTGGTTTTAATAGGCAGCTCTGAGAATATGCCCTTATTCCCCAATCCAAATTACTTCCGATTTCTGAAGCATTGATAACTTACCCATATTTTGGATTCAGAACATGCTGTAGCAACCTTACCTTCTTTAAACTTTAGGTTCAGAACATTTATATAGTACAACTGTTCTGGTTTCCATTTCTTCACATAGTTTTCCTACAATTTCAAAAGGTCCTTGCCACTTTGCAGAGAACTTGTTTTCAGCACTGGCTTGAACTGTATCTACTGGTTTGAAATGAACATTTTTGCTATATGCTGTTTGTTGTGTCTGCTGTGCTCTCTATATTCTTTTATTATTGGCTTTAGAATCCATAACCTGTCCTACAAGTCTGGGAAATTATCTAACATATTTTTAAAGGGGTGTTTTCCTCCTGTCAGATTTCTTTTGTTATATTAATCAAGCTTCAACAATATCTATCGTACAGCAGCAGCTGAATCCAGATGAAATTTGTAGTTCTCTCATAACAAAGAAAAGGTATGGAAGCAGTTGGTCTTATTTTTTCTCTTCCAGTTCTATAATTTATTTAACATAAACATTTAAGTTTTATTAAAACACTCAAATTACCGATCTATTTCACTGTGTTCTTAGCCCTTTTGCTTTAAAAGCTGACAAAGTTAGTGCATTACTCATGGCATGAGCAAGGTTCCTTTGTCAGCAAACATTTCTAGGTGGATTCCTAACTTGGGAAATAGCTGTACTAGTTATTTTCCTAGGGACATTTTATGAACTCTTTACAGTGATACTGCATTAGAAGGTTTTTTTTAGTATAATTAAGAATTGATGTTTTATACTGATGGCAATGTCTAGACCTATTCATTCAAATGGAAAATCCATGATGGGCAAAAGTTTCAAAGGGTTCCTATTCACTGGGTTGAGCAATACCTTTAAAGTTCTGGGCAATCTGCATAATTTTTTTCTATGACATTCTTAATTCTGGTCCAAGAGTGTAACTAAATAACTATCTTTTCTTTTTTCTTATTGTTCCTTAATGGGCACCCAGAATGCAGCTGTGTGCTAATTTCATTAAAAGTGCTCTAACATTTCATGAACCTAATAATTGTGTCACTATCTGTTCTTTTCTGTTCCTTTGGTTACCTTGCAGAGCAGGTTGGTTCTTAGCTCAAAGTGGGGCTGCTCTGTTACTTTTCTCCTCCAGATATTCTTGCTATGTTCACTCTAGTTCTTCTGAGGATATCTGTATCCTACTGAACCTTTTTAAAACTAGCATTGCTTCTCTAGAGTTCAACATTACTTTCATTAATATTTTGATGTGAACTTGTGGCTGACACCTCTACTAGAAATACTGGTTTAAGATCTAGCTCATTTTCTACAAAATGTAACTCATGAATATAATTTCTTCTACTAGAGATACTTGTAGTTTCCCTTTCACTTCTGCAGTATTTTGGGGGGCTTTATTTACCTTTTAAGTCCTGCATCTGTTTTTAAGTGATTTTCAGTTTTGGTGTAGCTGGGAGAAGTTTAAGACTGGGTTCCACTTTCCTTTTTCCTTCAGTGTGAGATTCATCCATCTCTTACTCAGTTTTTGCACCTACTTTCCTTGGAGTACTAATAACTATGGGTTCTTCCAGTTCATTCTCCATGCTGACTTCTTTTACTAGTTTAATTACTGAGATCTTTTGATAAGACTTAGTATCAGATTTATTTAACCCTTGTACCCAGAGCCAGACCTTGGTCCATTTTTGCGATTTGTAGTCGATAGCTTTTGCTTTACTGGGCCTATACATTTCTGGTTATATATCCACTTGCACTTTCCCCTAATATCTTCCATAGTTCTTTGAAATGAGGAACATTTTAGCCATTTATCACATTGTGTGTTAAGCTGGGCACTGCAGCTACTGTATGTAACATTTTGTCTAACATGATTTGTCTTTTTACTTGTGTTAGATTACTTCCTCTTATCTCCATGTAGAAAGATTACTTCAAGCTGCTTGTTGTTTTATGCTCACAAACATATTGTAAGCCAACTAATGTAATCATGATCCCTAACTCCAATAACCTTTGCATTTATTTTCCCTCTACCACAGTATTACATTTAACAAGTTTAGTATCAGCAAAATGGCAAAAAGCAGATTGTATAATTCTAGGAATTAAATGGTCAACTCGATCACATTATGTAGGTCCACACTCCATATGCACGCTTTTATGTACAATGTATGTGCTAGCATTAATAATGTTTACTGGTACAGTACTGTTGTCAGTAACTGTGCATTGTCTTGCCATGTGCTTTTTTCTAGAACATTTAAAATGAGCCATCTGAGATGGTAACAGTCTTTCTTCTTTCTGGGCAAGGAACCACACTTAGTTAAATGCTTACTGTTAGTCATTGGTATGTGCAATTCTGACTTTAGGGTTTGCAATTTCTGTTAACCACAGGTATTCTAATAAAACTAATAGGTTCATAGGTTCATACTAGGCTATCTGCCCTAGGGCATTTATAAGCCTAGCCAGAGTGTGTTTGGCTTTCGCCACCCATTTTAAATTAATTTTGCTATGCCCTTTTTCGAGGTTAGTATACTGTGCCTCTGTCTAACAGTGACACAGAAGTGATACCCGGGGTAAACTTACCATCTCCCATCCACTAATCAAGATTCCTCTTTAAGAGAGTCAATGAGGGACTCTGCCTAACCTGGACTGGGATTTTATTCCAGAGTGAAGGGAGCCTCTGGGTTATGAATCTGTCCCTCCAGCATGTCCTATTTATTTCAGTGCTGAGGTTCAAGTCTCTTGAGCGTGTAGCTCGATGGGATTTGGATTTTCTGAGGTGCAGCATGTCCATTAATTCCAGGTTGGACATGGCTTTATACGTCAGGCACAGATTGCCTCTGAGCAGGCGGTATGCCACTGAGTAGAGCTGGAGTTTCTTTAACCGGGCAGCATATGGCATCTGTTTGAGCCCTTTGATCCTCTTGGTGAGGTACTTTTGGGGTCTTTCCAGTTGCTGCAGGTGTCTGGTAAGGTACATCCCAAAGGGCATTGTACTCAATTATGGGCCTGATGAGGGATGAGTAAAGAGGCACGATGACCTCCCTGATCTAGATGTGAATCCCTTCAAGATTAGGTGGGCTATATAAAATGTTTTCTAACCACTTTGGCCACGTGGTTGTCAAATGAGAGATTGCTATCAACTTGGGTCCCCAGGTCCCTAATTACTTCTTCCATTAATGGATTACCACCTATGTGGTAATTTGTGGCACTTTGTTTTGCCAAAGGGGATGACTATACACTTTTTGGCGTTTAGCTTGAGGCCATGGCTCTGGCACCAGTTGTCTGTTTCTATGAGGCCCTTTTGTAGGATGCTTGTGTCGGCTGGAGAGTCTATTATGGTGCCCAGTTTGCAGTCATCTGTGAACTTGGTCAGCCACAGTCCTTCCATGTTAGCCTGTACCTCCGAGAAATATATACCGAACAAGAGGTCCCAGGACTGAGCCTTGTGGGACGCCACTTGTAACTGGTTTGGAGTCTGACATGGCTCCAGCAATTCTAACCATGTGGGTTCTGTCCTTGAGCCAGTTTGCAACCCATCTAGTGACATAGGGGTTTATATTTAAGCTGGTGAGCTTATTTATAATGCCCAAGTGGGGTATTGTATCAAAGGCTTTTGAAAGGTCCAGGTAGGCTGTGTGGACCACCTTCCCCTCATCAATGGCCTTGGTGACTGTTTCAAAGAAATCAACCAGGTTTAAGAGGCAGGATCTGCCCTTAACAAAGCCGAACTGGGTAGGATCCAGTGTCTGTAGGTCCCCAATATCTTTATTTATGAGGTCCATGATGATCCTTTCCATAGCTTTGCAGACCAAGCTAGTCAAGCTTATGGGGCGATAATTTCCAGGATCCATTGAGGCACCCCCTTTGAGGAGAGGGACCACTGTTGCTGTACGCCACTCTTTGGGTAGATATCCTGTAGTAAGGCTGAGATTGAACAGTAGTTTTATGTTTGGGTTTAGTTCTTCTTGGAGTTCATGTAGGACGCAGCCCGGGACACCGTCTGGTCCCACTGATGCTGTGTTTTTTGCTTTGGAGAGGGCGGCTCTTACCTGTGCATCTGAGATGTCAGGGGGGGCAGCACTCTGCTGGGATAGATATTTGCCCTTTTGGTGGGGAAGGGGGGGAGAAGTTTGTGCTGAACCTGTCAGCTAGGATGTTGGCAATGTCTGTGGGTTCGGTGTATTTTTTGTCATTTTGGACTAATTCTGAGCATATCTGGGAAATCCCACCCAGGTTCCTAACATAACTAAAGAAAGCCTTGTGATTATCCTTAGTGTCCTGTGCAATTTTTCTCTCGAAGCTGGCCTTAGACGATTTTATGAGTGCCCGTAGTTTTTTGCTAATACTGATCAGAGATGCCTTCCCTTTTTGGGATTTTGCTCTGTCATGTAGTAGCTTCCTCCTCCTTCTATTGTATAGTTTGTTTATGGCTGGGGTCCACCAGACAGGATGCCTAACTTTGGAGGATTGGGTCTTGGTTTTATTTGGGATTGCATGATCCATGCATTCCTGAAGGTGTTCATAGAATGCGTTTATAAAGGATTCTGCGGTCTAGGCCGTATTTTCCACAGGCCCGGGGGCTTTGAAGGATTCCACCTCGGTTTTGAGGAGTGTGAAATTTGCTTTAGAGAAGTTTTTCACTGTTTGAAAAACTTATAGCCACACCAAGATTCTAGAAATTTTGTCTGTAGATAAATTTAAAAGGTCACCCCTGTAATTACAGGGGTGACCTTTTAAATTTATCTACAGACAAAATTTCTAGAATTTTATTTACAATTTGCATAAAGCTGTATTCACAGTTTCAAAATATTCATTACAGCAACCACTTGTTGACCTTGCTAGTGTATCCATACTGAATGTCCAGCTGTGAAGCCTAAGAGAATGTGCTTTGGGTAAGGCTCCTGCCCTAGCCAAAATTTCTTGATTCATCTTCGCGTAGTTGTGTTAATCAAAGTCCTCCAGGTTTAAGTGTGCCTTCAGTGACTTCCCAAGTAAATAAGAGGAAAATATTCCATCCCTCTTTTTTTGGGACTAGTGTTCTAATCATATATGTCTCACATGCCTCTAGAGAAGCCCCTACACTGTCTCTCTTACTAAGTTTGTTTAGAGAACAACTGGCATCTGGAATTTCCTATCAGGTGCAATAATAGCTCACTAGTGAAGACGATTTTTGTTGCAGGCTAAGTGGGTGTAAGTCAGTAGCAGCTCATCCCTCCTCAACAGTTGTAGTTAAATGCACTAAAACCTTGTTTTTCACTTGCTACAGAATTCAGCAGCTATATTTCAATACACACAAGTTTTACAAAAACTGAGGCACTTCCTTCAAGGTGACCCTTCTTACTACAATCCAGATTTTTTTCCCACAGAAAATCCTAACATGAGCACAAAGGATTTTAACAGATCTTCAAAGCAATCTTTTTTACTGCCAAAAGGATCCTTTTAGTCAGAGCAAATCTCCATTTTGAGCAGAGGTGTTTAAAACTTCCCTGCATTTATTAATTTAGATTCATAGGTTCTTAGGTGTGTACTAGGCTAATGGCCCTGGAGCCTTAACAAGCCTAGCCCATAGGATTACCCTGACATTGTGCCAACCAACCTTAGTTCCCAGTGCCTCTCTTGAGTAGAGCCACTGGAGTGATCCCCAGGGTAAATTTTTAATTTCTCATCCACTCATCAACATTTCTCTTGAAGAGGGCCAGTGCGGTGCTCTGTTTGACATGTATGGGAAGTCTATTCCATAGTATGGGCCGTCTCTAGGTTATGAACCTGTCCCTCCAGCACATTATGATGATTGTGGTAATAAGGTTGAGGTCTCTGGAGCATGTGGTGCAGAGGTATTGGGATTTCTTTAGATGTAGCATTTCTAACCGAGCTGGGTCAGACATGGCTTTGTAAGTCAAGCAGAGATCACCTCTAAGTAGGTGATATGTGACAGAGAATAGTTGGAGTTTTTTGAGTCTGTCCATATAGGACAAGTGTTTAAGGCCTAGGATCCTCTTTGTGAGGTACTTTTGTGACCTCTCCAGTTGTTGCAGGTGTCTAGTGAGGTACATGCCAAATGGGGCATTGTACTCTCTGACTGGCCTAATGAGGGAAGAGTACAGAGAGGTAATGATCTTTCTTCCTGGATGCAAAACCCTTAGTAATGAAATGTGCCACATAGAAGGACTTTCTAACCACAGTGGCAATGTGGTGGTCAAAAGAGAGGTTGCTGTCAGCCTGTGTTCCCAGGTCTCTTATAACACCTTCTGTGTTCAGTGGACTACCATCGATATGGTAATTCATGGGAACTGGGTTTTTCCCAAAGGGGATGACACATTTTTTGTCATTGAGCTTAAGGCCATGGTTCTGACATCAGTCGTTGGTGTCAGTGAGGCCTTTCTGTAGGATGTCAACATCACTTGGGGAGTTAATAATAGCAATTGTCTGCAGACTTTGTCAGCCAGAGTCCCTTCATGTTGGCTTGGACTTCAGAGAAGTAGATACCCTTCGTGTTGGCTTGGACTTCAGAGAAGTAGATACCAAACATGAGGACCCAGGACCGAACCCTGTGGGACTCCACTCATGACTGGTCGGCAGTCTGACTTGGAGTCAGCCACTTTCACACTGTGGGTTCTGTCTGTGAGCCAGTTTGCAACTCACCTAGTGATGTAGGGGTTGATGCCTAGCTTAGTGAGTTTTTCTATGATTCCTGAGTGGGGAATGGTATCAAAGGCCTTGGCCAGATGAAGGTAGGCTGTATGAACCACCTTGCCTTCATCCACAGCTCTGGTGACTGACTCAAAGAAGTCGACAAAGTTAAGCAGGCATGCTCTACCCTTCACAAAACCAAACTGTGTGGGATCCAGAGTTTGGAGAGTCCCTATATCCTTGTTTATTAGGTCCATGATGGTGCGTTCAATAGCTTTGCATATCAGACTCGTCAGGCTAATGGAGCAATAGTTCCCAGGGTCTGTAGTCACTCCTCTTTTATGGAGAGGGATGACTGTAGCAGTGCACCATTTGGTAGGGGCAAAGCCTGAGCTGAGGCTGTGACTGAACAGGGCAGACAGGGGAGGTGCCAGTTCACTCTGTAGTTCATGTAGAACACAGCCAGGGATATTGTAAGGTCCCATGGAAGCTGTATTCTTGGCCTTGAACAGTGCTGTTTCAACCTGTGCAGCAGTAATACTGGGTGGCTGGCAATCTACTGGTATTGTGTTTGGGCCTTTGGGGGGAAGAGAGGGGTAAAGCTGGCATTGAATCTGCCAGCCAGTATATTGGCAATATCTGTTAGCTCAGTATAGGAGGTATCATTGTGCAGTAACTCAGTGCAAATCTGGGTATTACCATGGAGATGCTTTACATAACTATAGAAGGCCTTGTGGTTGTCTTTACTATCTGCTGCAATTTTGTTTTCATAGCTAGAGGATTTGATGAGGAATCTCAACGTTTTGTTGAGGCTGATAAGGGAGTTTTTCCAGTCTTGGGACTTCCTTATTCCACATCAGTTTCCGCCTTCTGTTGTAGAGTTTATTTATGGCAGGGGACCACCAGATTGGCTTCCTTTTTTTAGAGGAAAGTGTCTTGGTTCTATTGGGTATTGTGAGATCCATACATTTGTGTACGTGTTCGTACAGTGCATTGGTATATGATTTGCTGGTCATGCAACTATTCTCCATTTGCATGGCTGCCATGAAGTTAGCCACCTCTGTTTTTAGGAGCCCAAAGTTAGGTTTGGAGAAGTTTTTCATGGTGGTTACCTTTGTGGGGGAGGGGATGTGGATTTCCAAGGTGATTATTTTGTGGTCAGATCTAACCAGGGAGGAGTTGACTATTGGTGTAGAGCAACGGTCGCCCATGTTCGTAATGACCAGGTCAAGGATGTTGCTACCTCTAATGGGGGTAAGAAGAAACTGGTCTAGTGCATTGGAATTAATGAATTCCAGGAAACATTGGACAAGTGTATTGGTACATGAGTACTTTTCCCAGTTAATGGAGGGGTAGTTGAAGTTGCCCAGTATGAGAGTGTTAGGTTGGACCCTAATATTCTCCAGGGTGCTTAGAAATGTGGATTGTGAGTCTAGGGACATGATTGGGGACCTGTAGCAGGCTACGACCTGAATTGCTGTCTTACCCAATGTTAACTGCACCTGAAGTATCTCAGATACGTTATGCTGGGCTATCAGTCTGGAGGTGTACGCATCCTTTATGAATATGGAAACACCACTGCCTTTGGATCTTCGGTCCAACTTCTGGGGCTGAAAGGTGTGGAATGAGTTATAGCCTGGTAGTGCAGAGGTGCTTTCTGCTGCCTTGAACTAGGTCTCTGTTACAGCAATAATGTCGATGTTCTCCATTTTAAGGACTGCTTCGAGCAAGTGCATTTTGAGATTCTGACTTTTAGCACTCAGAAAGCTTGCTATGCAGTTCACCACAGTTCCACAACACTTTAATATGTAGTATTCAATTCAGGTGTGTTAAAAAAACAAACTCAGGCAAAGTAAGTATGTTTGAAACTCAAGGTTATAAAAATGTTGTTCTGCTCATTGCACTCCAGCATTGTAGTTCTTTTCTATACATTTTGTAACAAAACCAAATTCAGAAAAGTAGTTTTCTGTTTAAATCAAGGTTTATTTATACAGATGAAATTAAAGCAATGTTTTTTTTGCCATAAACAGAGGTAACAGAATATCAGTTACAAAGTTTCTTTCAGAAGGTGCACATATAGGTTCATAGGTTCATACTAGGCTATCTGCCCAAGGGCATTTATAAGCCTAGCCCATAGTTATTTGGCTTTCGCCACCCCTTTAGTTTGAATAAAACTATGCCTATTATTTTGCTGTGCCTCTGTCAAGCAGTGACACTGAAGTAATCCCTGGGGTATATCTGCGATCCCCCATCCATTGGTCAAGATTCCTCTTGAACAAGGCCAGCGAGGTGCTCTGCCTCACATGTACCGGGATTTTGTTCCACAGCATAGGGAGTCTCTGGGTGATGAATCTGTCCCTCCAGCATGTTCTATTAATAACCGTGTCAAGGTTTAAGTCTCCCGCCCTTGTGGTTCTGAGGGATCTAGATTTTTGAGGTGAAGCATATTCATCAAATCAGGGTTTGACATGGCCTTATATGTCAGGCACAGGTCACCTCTGAGCAAGCGGTATGAGACTGAATAGAGCTGGAGTTCTTTCAGTCGGGCAGCATAAGACAAATTTTTGAGACCCTTTATCCTTTTGGTGAGGAACTTTTGGGGCCTTTCCAGCTGCTGCAGGTGTCTGGTCAGATACATTCCGAATGGGGCATTGTACTCAATCATAGGTCTAATGAGTGATGAGTACAGGGGCGATGACCTCCCTTGATCTAGATGTGAATCCCTTCATGATCAGGTGGGCAATGTAGAAGGTTTTCCTAACTACTTTAGCAACATGAGTGTCAAGCGAAGGCTACTGTCAACCTGGGTCCCCAGATCCCTGATGACTTCTTCTGTGCTCAGTGGATTGCCACCTATATGGTAGCTAGGGGTAACCTTGTTTTTCCCGAAGGGTATGACTATGCATTTCTTGGCATTTAACTTTAGGCCATGGCTCTGGCACCAGTTATCCGTTTCTGTGAGGCCCTTCTGAAGGATATCTGTGTCAGATGTGTTTTCGACTATGGCCCAGTTTGCAGTCATCTGCAAACTTTGTCAGCCATAACCCTCCTGTGTTTGCTTGTACTTCAGAAAAGTAGATGCCGAACAAGAGTGGACCCAGGACTGAGCCCTGTGGGACACCACTTGTGACAGGCTTTGAGTCTGACATGGCTCCAACAACTCTGACCCTGTGGGTTCTGTCACTTAGCCAGTTTGCAACCCATCTTGTGATGTATGGGTTTACATTCAAGCTGATGAGTTTTTTGATGATACCTGAGTGGGGTATTGTGTCGAAGGCCTTTGCCAGGTCAAGGTAGACTGTATGGACTGCCTTTCCCTCATCAATGGCCTTGGTGACTGTCTCGAAAAAGTCAACCAAGTTTAAAAGGCATGATCTGCCTTTGACAAAGCCAAACTGGGTTGGATCCAAAGTCTGCAAGTTCCCTATGTCTTTATTTATGAGTTCCATTATGATCCTCTCCATGGCTTTGCAGATAAAGCTTGTCAAGCTAATGGGACGGTAATTTCCAGGGTCGGTGGAGGCACCGCCCTTGTGAAGTGGGACCACAGTCGCGCCACTCCTTGGGTGCGTATCCTGAGGTGAGGCTAAGATTAAACAGCTGTCCTAACTGCGGGTTTAATTCCTCATTGAGTTCATGGAGCACACAGCCGGGGACACCATCTGGTCCCATGGATGCTGTGTTTTTTGCTTTGGATAGAGCAGTTCTCACCTGGGCGTTGGAGATGTTTGGGGGGCTACAATCCTCTGGTATAGATATTTCTCCTTTTGGGGGGGGGAGAAGTTTGCACTGAACCTGTCAGCCAGTATGTTGGCAATGTGTGTAGGTTCAGTAATCTTCACATCATTTTGAACTAATTCTGAGCATATCTGGGAGTTTCCTCCTAGGTTTCTAACATAGCTAAAGAAGGCCTTATGATTGTCTTTTGAATCCTTGGCGATTTTCTCTCAAAATTTGCCTTGGATGATTTTATGAGAGCTCTTAGTTTTTACTTATAATGATCAAGGGTGTCTTACCTTTCAAGGATTTTGCTCTATCTTGTAGTAGCTTCCTCCTTTTGTTGTAGAGCTTGTTTATGGCTGGGGTCCACCAGACTGGACGCTTGCCTTTGGTACAAAGAGTCTTAGTTTTGTTTGGGATTGCCTGATCCATGCAGTCCTGTAGGTGCTGGTAGAAGGCATTTGTAAGTGATTCAGCGGTTTGAGTAATGTTTACCACTGGCTCAGGGGCCTTAAAGGAAACCACACTAGTTTTTAGAAGTGTGAAGTCGGCTTTTGAGAAGTTTTTCACTGTGGTCTTTTTTGTTTCACCTGGGGCGGGATGAGGACCTCCAGCGAGATTAGTTTATGATCTGATCTCACCAGTGAGGGGTATACTTCCAGTGTTGAACATTGTGATCCCATGTTCGTGATGATGAGATCAAGTATGTTTTCTCCTCTTGTGGGGATGGTGACTAGTTGTTCCATGGCATTTGAGTTTATGAACTCCAGGAACCTTTGGGCTAGAGTGTTTGGGCTTGAGTAGTGTTCCCAGTCTATATTAGGGTAGTTGAAGTCACCTAGTATGATGGTGTTTGGAGATACATTTATCCCCTCCATTGTTTTCAGGAAGGCCATGTGAGGTTCCTGAGTTCGAGAGGGTGGCCTGTAACATGCTACAAATTGCAGAGCAGTCTTGCCTATGGTTAATTGCACCTGGATGGTCTCCGATGCATCGTGCGTTGCCACCAACCTTGAGGTGTGGGTGTCCTTTATGAATATGGACACCCCCCCTCCTTTCTTGGTGTTGTCTGGATTTTGGGGCCAGAACGCATGATATGAGGTGAAACCTGCTAGTGCTGGGGTGCTCTCAGGAGCCTTGAACCAGGTTTCTGTCACAGCACAGACATCGATGTTCTCCATACTGAGAAGGGCCTCGAGTGCGTGCATCTTGAGATTGAGACTTCTGGAATTGAGCAGCATTACCCTTAGTTTTTACTTTTTGTGTTCTAGGGTGGTAGGTTTAGAATTTGAGCCTTGCCAAAAAAAGGCACTATGGGGTGGCAAGAGCCTTTGCCAATATCCGGAAGCCTAGGGGTGACAGGTGCAAGCCGTCCCTTGCGAAGCAGCGTGGCTTTTCCAGCATGTCATCCCAGGCAGACAGACATTGGATCCCCTTTGAATGACACCAGAATTTAAGCCAATTATTAAAGCTGATCATCTTATCACTGTATTGTGGCATCATTCTAGGTGAAGGTAGGATACTGCTCAAGGTCAGGGTCATACCTGCCTGGGCTACATAATCAGAGAGCTCCTCAATGTCTCTTTTCATGTAGTCCAAGGAGGTACGTCTCAGGTCGTTGACACCAGCGTGGACAATGACTGAGTCGTACTTGTACCTGCTGTTGAGAGACCTGAGTGCTTGTGTTATGTGGCGGATTCTAGCGCCCGACAGGCAGCTTACTGTGACCTTCTCCTTACTCAGTCTGGTGAGCGGACGTCAGTGTGTCTGACTATGGAGTCACCTATGACAAGTATGTTTGGTGTTGTATTTGGCCTTAAGGGCAGTGACTGCTTTGCACACTGATTTTGTTGTTTATGTGTTGTTTGTGTGGTGTATTGAGTTTGCAGTTGCTTGGGTGTCTGCTTTGGAGGCCTCTGCTGTTTAGGTAAATTTTACTCAGAGCCTCCGAGTATGTCTTAGTGTGTTTATGTGTTTGATTCAGTGGTGTGGTTGAGTTATGTGAGACTGGTATTGTGGTGTGTGTAGTTGCCTTCTCCTCCTGCCTGGTCTTGCCAGTCCTGAGTTGAGAGAGCTCAGCCTCCAGTCTGGCTAAATAGCTGCATCTCTCACAAGTGTTAGTGTTACATGGGAGGAGGAGATGGTTGTCCGTGTACATGAGGCAATTGTAACATTGTCTCAGAATTCCCAGATTCACCAAATGGGCAGGAGAGGACGCCAGCATCTGACCCTTCGACATGCTAGAAAGAATTATGAGTTGGTATGAGACAGAAAAGTAGTGGGCTTAGCAGGGAAGTGGGCACTCCTGGGGGGGTTTGCTAGTGAGAGATTTGTATAATATAGGAGTGCTTGACCTGCAAAGAGAATGCTTATAAGACAAGGGATATGCTTATAAGACAAGTGCTGAGCTTTTGAGAAGAAAAGCTATTTGGAACAAGTGCTGCACTTTTTAGTGTAGGTATAAACTGTTTAGGTTCCTAACAGAGCAGTTCTAAGGGAAAAATTGAAGAACAGACTTTCTGGAGCCAGAAAGAGTTTAACCTTGTTTAACCGGCGCTGCCCGATGCTGCTCTAGTGGCAACTCGGCGCTAAATCGCGCTAAAGCACGTTAAAGCGTGCTTGATGGCAGGGGCTGGATAGAAGCAGGAATAGACCCAAAAGGGAAAATAAAACTACAGTTTCAAGTCAGTAACCACCTCTACGGGGGTCAGGGAAGCTGCTCAATGTTAGTCACTGCCACTGATGAACAGAGAGACCCTCCTTCAGCCCAAGCAAAATGGCCTCACAGAAACTTTCAAACAGTTCAGGAACAGCAAGCCTGTAACTGAACTTTTAACTCTCAGAAAAGTGGGAAAAAGCAAGATTTTTTTTTTGTTTTGTTTTTACAGAGATAGCAGAGGTTCACAAGTAATATCAAGTTATAACAGTGCAGTAAATGACCCCACACAAGAGTGCTAGGTCAAGGACAGAAAATATGCAAGTTTTAAGAAAAAACTATTTAAAATTAAGTGCAAACAGGAAATTCAGCAAACAGCTTTTGGTTGTGCTCTAAATACAGCTACTAATACAGAAATCAAGTTTAACAAGCCAGAAAATGCTCAAGCTAGGCAGCTATGCAGAAAAACTTAGCAAATAAACAGAGAAAAAATACTTAAAATCTCAAAAGTGGCTCCCTTCTTCTCTCAGTGTTTTTTCCTCTTGGAGGGTGCTTTACCAACAGCCAACAAGCCTGAAAAGACGCTCAAACCACGAGGCAACTAGGTTTTAAGAGAGGAAGATGAAGGAGTTATGGAAATGACCCCTAGTGACCAATAAAACTACAGTTTCAAGTCAGTAACCACCTCTACGGGGGGCAGGGAAGCTGCTCAATGTTAGTCACTGCCACTGACGAACAGAGAGACCCTCCTTCAGCCCAAGCAAAAATGGCCTCACAGAAACTTTCAAACAGTTCAGGAACAGCAAGCCTGTAACTGAACTTTTTTAACTCTCAGAAAAGTGGGAAAAAAGCAAGATTTTTTTTTTTGTTTTTGTTTTTTACAGAGATAGCAGAGGTTCACAAGTGCACATGCAGCTCTTTTCAAAACTCAGAGCTTTGTGTTTAAAAACCCATAACACATTGCTTCTTTCAAGGTTTAGTAAAAGTAATAGTACTTACACTAGGTACCAATTTTTACTCTTTATCACCTAAGAAAGATAAGTAACCACAAGAAAATCAGCCCCAGCATGAAACAAAGCCAATCCAATAAAACGTACTGGAATAGGATACTGGATGGAAATAATTTTAATAAAAAACACACAACTATTAAGCGCTTTCGTCTCGACAAAAGTGAGACTTCATCAGAATACAGTTACACTCAATGGCCTTGTTTAAATATCTTGCCAAACAATGCAATTGGTTAGCAATACAAATCACCTGCCCACTTTTCACTTACTATTAATGACATAAAAAATCCCTTAAAGGGAAGAAACATGAAATAGAAAAGTATCATCCAAACATTAAAACTCACAAAATAAACTATATATATGGAATATGCTTGCAAACATTTTTTAATTAGGTCTCTACCATTTCTCAGCTTTCTCCTGCAATACAGGAGATATAGAAATAACTTCATTCAGACCTGGGGAAAGTTAGCAGCCAGTCTCAATTGCCGCTGCATGATGCATCTCTTTCTTCATCAAAACATTCTTCCAGTTGCCACCTTTCTGGTCAATAGCAACAAAATCCAAAATGCTAAAAACAAATTTATCAAACCCCTCGCACACTAAGGAGTGTTTATATAGGGCGCTACTCTGCCTTTTATTTATATCATACACATGTTCATAAATTTTACTCCTCATTGCCCGTTCCGTCTTACCCACATAATAACTTGCACACTTACCACATATAGCATGGTATATCACCCGTTTAGTGCCAGAATGCCCAGGTTTAAACCTAATATTGCTTTTTATAATGTTCCCTAACGTCAAATGTGTCACCTTGCTGATGTATGTGCACTGCCTACAGTGACCATAGGAGTTGGTCCCCTTACCAGCTTCCTCTTTTGTCCTAGTTTTATATTCTAATAACTGTTTAAAATTAGCACCCGTTTTGTGAATAAACACCGGCTCGTTGCCCAGTACACCAAGAATTTGTGGGTTTACTTTGAATATATTCCAGTTCCTTCTGATAATGTTTTTAATGTCACCAGACAAGTAATTATACTGCAGTATACAAGCTTTCTCAAATTTCTGACCACCAACCATTTCAGATCTGTCAGTTCAACCCCACACCTAACAGTGGTTTATATTTATGGCCCCAGTTATTGTAAACTTCCTGGAGAATTTATTCAACTAGTCTCCTAGGATAACCTCTCTGCTTAAACATTTTCCCCACCTTATCCACTTTTCCCTTCACATCCTGGAAATGGGAGGTCATCCTCACCACCCGAATGGCCTGACTTTTAACCAGGCTCTTCTGCGTTAGAGGGTGGTTACTTAAATATAAATAAGAGTTGCAGAGTTACTCTGTAAAGGCTACGGCCGATGCGCTGAGAAGTGTGTTCTTTGATTAAAAGTGTATTTGGAAATTATTGCTGTTTTTCACTGGTCGTTTTGTGTTGGTTGTTATAGCAAGAGTTGCAGAAAGTTTCTTTATGGTGCACATTAGACCTAAATCCATTCTCATCATGTGAAATGGTAATATCCAGGTAGTTAATGTATTGTGTGATGTATGTGTTGATTCCAAACAATTGTGGTATTATGTAAATAATCCAAAAATAATGGAATGTCATCACTAGGGCCATTCCACAAGAAAAACAAATCATCCAGGAATCTAGTGTATAATACAACATTCTTCCAGTAAGGGCAGCAAAACAGGAATTTATTTTCCATCCCAACAGAACCATATTCGCATATATGGAGCACATGCTGCCCCCACAGCTACCCCCTTAATCTGTTGGAAGTATTCCCCTTCAAACTGCACAAAATTGTTTTCCAAAATTAAGGACATAATCCCACATAAAAGCATAATCCTATCATGCGAAAATGAGGAGGTCAAAAACAAGGTTTCTTCGTATAACTCTAACCCCTCCTCCTTAGGTATCACTGAAAAAAAAGTTCCTTGATATCCACAATCGGGAAAGATAAAGCTTGTTTCCATAATTCCTTTTTTAACTTACCAAGGAAGTCCCAAGAGTCTTTAACAATATGGGGAACATTTTCCAGTAAAGGCTTTAACCCATTCATCCACTTAAATAGCAAGCGGATGCATTTTGGACCCACTTGCAGATATAATGGGTCTAAAAGGGGGTTCCTGAATGCTCTTATGAATTTTAGGTATCCCAAAGAAAGTGGGAATAGGGAATTTGTGGCTTAAAAATTCATACAGTACCACATTAATTCTGTGTGTTGCTACATATTCCTCAAGATATGAATTTATCCTGGAATAGGCTGTTAATTTCATTCTTAGATAGAGGTTTGTAAACTCTTTCATCAAAAAGAATAGCCTGGATACTATTAGAATAATCCACAGAGCTGAAAATCACCAATCCACCCCCACCCCCCCATCCAGTGTCATAATACGGATACTCCTATCCTGTCTCAGATCTTCCAACAACAACATTTCATCCCTGGAAAGGTTGTAATCCTTCTTCCTGTTTCTACAGTGAAGATTGTAAATGTCTTCCATAACTATTTTTTCATGCATATTCAATAGGGGGTGTAGTGGTGGATTAATTTTACTCTTTCTTTTAAGAATGGAATGCCTATTCTCAGGACATTGCCACCCCTTCCCATCTTGTTCAAAAAACATAATGCTGAAATTAAGCTCTCTTAAATACATTTTAAATTCTACCAAGCAGTCCACTATATCCACTCTTCTCTTGGAAATAAATCTGAAACCTTTGGAAAATAATCTGAAATATTCCTCAGTAACCACCCTCTCTGTATAATTATAAGTGGTGTACCCATTTTATGTGTTATCTCCTTCTGAAGTTGCCCCTGCAATGATTCCTGTTCTGTGACTGAAATGTACAGTTCATTGAGTATTGTCCATTCTCTAAATATCTGCTTGCCAGTCTCTGAGCACCTTAATACCTGAAAATCATGTTCAGGATTTTCACAAGGTACATCATAACTGATAGCCTCTTGGTTATATCTTTCACCTTCCTCTTCCACCCCAGACTCTTGGTTATATCTTTCACCTTCCTCTTCCACCCCAGACTGTGCTTCTTAGGTTAGTACTAGGCTAACTGCTCTTGTGAGTCATTGTAAACTTAGCCAGTTATCCCCTGCGAGACTCAAACCCTGCACTTCGTGTTTGTAAGGCAAATACCTTAACCATTAGGTCACCCTCCCAACCTCATAGATTCTCTCAAAAGAATCACCTTGTCTCACCTCAAATCTCCCATTTTCTACAGGGTGAATGTCTACTGAATGTGGCAATGGGTATAGTTCCCTATTTTTATTTTGCTTGGCATCCCCTTCCAATTTCCATTTCTTTTAAATAAAGAAAGAGTAACTTATTTTTTCTACCTTGTCTAAAATCCTGCAGTAAAATTCACAGTATTGCAGAAACAATAAATCCTCACAAATTAAATGCTCCATTCCTTCAACCTCTTTACCTAGAGCAGTAACTTGTTTCTTATAATACAAGATTTTTTTAAGAAACTCCAAGCCATATGCATCAAAAAAACTAACATAATATTGTACAACACTTTCATCATAAATTACACCAAAGGGAAATTTGTACATCCTTAAGCCCTGAGGTACAACTTTCAACGCAATACATTAGTTAAAATACATGATGTACATTTGTAAAGCTTTATATTTAAAAAGTTGCTTCAAAACTATAAATCATGTCTTTAAGTGAGCGAAAGCCATGGTGAGTCAGAGACTAAAGGTTCATAACATTCTTGCCCACTTTTTCCCAAAGTAGTAGAAAAGGAGAATTTGTTCTGTAATAACCCCTTAAATTTTCCGTTGTCCATAACCCCATTATTTGCCATGTTGGTTATATCAGTAATACAACCAGGGGTGCTACAAACTAAACTGTTTTAGGCCTAACATCCGGCCCCATAGAAAAAAACAGTACCTGAAAGACCAATGCCAGCGACATCCTTGTCAAATGAAACAGAACATTGTGCACAGGGAATAAGGTCGTAGTCAGCTCCTTGAGACCCACGGCCATCAGAAAAACTCCTGACTCCATTCTGCCCTTCAGTTTCCCCTTGTGTGGTCACGTGATGCCACAGTTCATTCAGATGGTTCTAGCAGCCATTTGGAGCTCTGTCTTGTGTTGTGGAGGGTAAATGACAGTTAACAGCGACATATATTTTTTATTTCATGTTTATTCCCTTTAAAAAAACATTTTATGTCATTAATAGTAAGTGAAAAGTGGACAGGTGATTTGTATTGCTAACCAATTGCATTGTTTGGCAAGATATTCTGATGAAGTCTCACTTTTGTGGAGAAGAAAGCGCTTAATACTTGTGTGTTTTTTACTAAAATTATTTCCATCCAGTATCCTGTTCCAGTACATTTTATTGGATCACCTAAAAAAGATAACTCATTTCATTCCTCCTTAACAACAAGTAGGGATAACTCCAAATAGCTCCTATTATTTCATGCCTTAGAGATACTTCCAGACCTCAAACTTCAAGGATACCTTAAGACTGCAGTATTGGCTCTCTCAAGACTCCTCTTCATAATCTACTTTAAAGTCTAGAAGTCAGTAATTGACTTCATCAATGGGCAGTTGCCCTAATAAAGCTCTAGAGGCATCTGCTGCCTATTGGTCTGTATGGAGATACACTGTCAGCCTGCTTCAGATTCCCTGACATACCCTTTTCTGCAGTTAGCTGTGTGCTTTTTGGTTCAGCAGTCATTGGTCAATATAGATGGATAGATACACACACACACAAATACAAACACACAACATATGTGATCTTTGCAATATATGTCACCCTTAAAGTGATGCTGCTGGTGTTTCAGTACATATCATACATAGGCAAAGTAATATACAATAGTAAATTGTATTGATATAAACACAGCCCAAATCTGGCCACCAAATGACAATATTCTGTACTACTGTGATATCACTCAGAGAATGTGAGCCAAAATAGGATTCAGATGAACAGTAATATACATAAATGGGTAGTGAGCAGAAACAAATGTAGAAACTTTTTAAATTCCACTACCCACAACTGTATACCAGTCTAGTCATGCTAGTCTATATAGACTACAGCTGTTTTATCTTGTGTTGTCCAATGCATTTTACAGTGCATTGCTTCCAAGAGCATATTACACCATACAGAATAGTGAGCATAATGCTACTATGCATTATACACTGTTACAAGTCACATGTTCATATGTATATAGTAGGCTAATGACCACCAGGGCCTTTATAAGCCTAGCCGTGCAATCAAACCCAAATGTGCCCTATGTATCATGGGCTTTTATTAGGAGGAGGTATCTTAGAGGAGGTTATGTGGGGGAGCATGTTAGTTTTGGCATTACTGTCTGCCTCTGTTAATCAGAGACATGGGGGCCAAACCCAGGGTGAATTTCTGAGTTCCCATCCATTGGCCATGGTTACAGTTAACTAGGTTTAAGGATGGACTCTACTTCATAGGTTCCTAGATAGGTACTAGACTATCAGCCCAAGGGCTTAAGTAAGCCTAACCAACACGGTTCCCTGGCTTATGCCACCCAAGAAAGTTAATTTCCTGTGCCCCTGTCGAGCAGAGCCACAGAAGTGATCCCCGAGGTGTATTTCCTATTTCCCATCCACTCATCAAGATTTTTCTTGAAGAGTGCTAATGAGGAACTTTGCTTGACATACATGGTTAGCTTGTTCCTGAGTATAGGAAGTCTCTGGGACAGGACTCTATCCCTCCAGCATGTCCTGTTTATTGTGGTGACAAGATTTAGGTCCCTAGAGCATGTAGCTCAGAGGGATTGGGATTTCTTTAGGTGTAGCATGTCCAACAGATCTGGGTTTAACATAGCTTTATGTTAGGCAGAGATCTCCTCAGAGTAGGTGATATGCTGCAGAGTAAAGCTGGAGTTTTTTGAGACTGTCAGTGTAGGGCATCTGTTTGAGGCCAGTAGTCCTCTTTGTGAGGTACTTCTGTGGCCTTTCCAGCTGCTGCAGATGTCTTGTGAGGTACATTCCAAAAGGGGCATTGTACTCTGCAATGGGTCTAATGAGTGCCAAGTAGAGGGGAACAATGACCTCTTTTTTCCTGGATGAGAACCCTTTTGTGATGACATGTGCCGCATAGAAGGATTTCCTGACTACTGTGGCGATGTGATTATCAAAGGAGAGACTACTGTCCACCTGAGTCCCAAGGTCTCTTATCACACATTCAGCATTAAGTAGACTGCCATTTATGTGGTAGTTCATGGGTACAGAGTTTTTACCAAAGGGGATGACAATGCACTTTTTGGCATTGAGTTTGAGGCCATGCCTCTGTCACCAGGCATCTGTCTCAGTGAGGCCCTTCTGTAGGATGTCCACATCATTTGGGGACTCAACTATGGCTCTTAGTTGGCAGTCGCAGTCATCTGTGAACTTCATTAGCCAAAGCCCTTCTGTGTTGGCCTGTACTTCAGAGAAGTAGACACCAAACAGGAGAGGTCCCAGGACTGAACCCTGTGGTACTCCACTTGTCCTCAACTTTCACAGTGTGGGTTTTGTCAGTGAGCCAGTTGGCAACCCATCTTGTGATGTAGGGATTTATACCTAGTTTAGTGAATTTAGCTATAATTCCAGAATGGGGGATGATGTCGAAAGCCTTGGCGAGGTCAAGATAGGCTGTGTGAACCACCTTAACCTCATCTACAGATCTGGTGACTGCCTCAAAGAAGTCAATCAGGTTCAGAAGGCATGTTCTGCCTTTCACAAACCCAAACTGGGTGGGGTGTAGGGTTTGGAGATTAGCAGTGTCTTTGTTTATGAGTTCCATGATGATACATTCCATGGCCTTGCAGACCAGGCTCGTCAGGCTAATAGGGCGATAGTTCCCAGGATCAGTGGTGGCTCCCCCTTTGTGGAGTGGGATAACTGTTGCTGTGTGCCATTCAGTGGGCATAAAGCCTGATGTGAAACTATGATTGAACATGGTGCTTAGTTGGGGAGCTAATTCATTCTGAAATTTGTGTAAAACATAGCCTGATGTTGTCCGGTCCCATGGATGCTGTGTTTTTGGTTTTAGAGAGTTCAGCTTTTACCTGCATAGATGTGATTACAGGGTCACATGGATGGGAGCCTGTTCCATAGCATGGGGATCCCCTGAGGCATATATCTCACTAACATGTCTTATTTTTCTCACAAGCAAAATTTAAATCCTTGGATATAATGGATGTTCATGTGTCACTGTTGCAGTCATTACACTTGGGTTATCCTGCTGGCAGGCTACCCGCAGTCGGCCTGAATTCCAAAGTCCTGGTACGGCGTCGGTTGCTGTCGCCTCTTCCCTGATGTCAATGTGCCAGGGGTATATAAGATGCAGCCGACGCCATTTTCTTCAGTCTTTCTTGCCGTGCGGTGCCTGAAGCAAAAGCAGTTCACAAGTGCCGGTCAGCCGACTCCTGAGATTTTCGAAATTGAATTTCAGATCCGAAGTCTTCAATAAAGCTAAGTACCCCACTGGGGAAACTTTTTCTTGCTCCAGACCGATATCAGTAAAAGTTAACAATTGTATTTCTTGTGGGAAGCAAATACCTCATAAGGATTTTCATTCTTACTGTATTCCTTGCCTAGGCCCTGACCACGACGTTGCTAGTTGTCGGTTTTGTGCTAGATTTAACCAACGCACTATTAAGCGTCGGTACGATTTTGCTTTCCATTACTTTAGCCGAAGGTTTAATTATATAATGCCGTCAGAACAGCCGACAACCGGAGTTCATAAAAAGCGCAAGGAAAAAGAAAAGGACAGGCATCCAAGGTCCAAAACCGACGACGAAGCATCTTCTAGGCCAGTCGCCGGTTCGCCGGCTCTCAGTGAGGCACTTTCGCAGCCCCTGACACCCGCTACCTCAGAGCCACAGGCCGCCTCCGACTCCCACGTGGAGACAACTAGGCCTCTAGAAACTCAAGGTATTGGGCCTACAGAAACTACTCCCTCAGATGGGTCTGGAGCCTCTGGGTGTTTTCAGACCTACACAGCTTTCTATCAAGACCACTTCAGCAACCAAGACAAAGTCTAAAACACCTTTAAAGACAAAGAAACAAGTACAGCATTCTCCTGGACAGTCATCCATGCCTAAGAAACAGATGCTTAAAATGGCTGAGGACCTAATTATTTTGATCAGGGGTTCCCATCCCCTCCTGATAAAAGGCCTACGCAAGACACTGACTGATTCCTCTGATTAGGTTTCTATTTCTTCTGATTCCTCTTCAGAACAGGGATATTCTATTCCTCCCTACGAGGACTCTGATGCTGAAGAATCTATCCCTTCGGCCTCTCCTCCTGAGGACTATTCTTTTGGGGAAACCTTGCACACCATGAGGGAGCATTTCCACTGGGAGAGCCAAGATTATTCAGAATCCAAGAAAAGGCTTATAGATTTTCTTTTATTGCCTCAACACAGACCTCTTGCTATCCCTCCTGTGCTAGACATTGTAGATGTATTTTCTGAGTCCAGTCTGTCTCCTGATTCTTTACCCCCTGCACCAGTTAAGCCAGATAGGTATTACAGGGTTCCAGATTCACATAAATTTCTTTATAAAAACCCTGCTGCTGACCCAGAAACTATATCTCAGGGTCCCAAAGGGGTCAAGGATTCCACTGCAAAAAACCCTGTTCCCTCTGATAGGGATTCTAGAGCTCTGGACAGATGGGGGAAAAATTTTACACCTCTGCTACTTTAGCTGTAAGGGCTTTAAACTGCCAGTTTCACATGCTTAAATATTAGCAATACCTAATGTCTCTGCTAAAACAGAAAATGCTGGCAAACTCTAAATGTTCTGAAAACAAGGAAATGCAGGATTTATTGTATGCAGCTGAACAAGTGGGAAAACATACTTTGCAATGTGGTTTTGATTCACTAGAGGCTTCTTGCAGGGCCACAGTTACAGGCTGTCATTCGAAGACATGCTTGGTTAAAGGAACAGAGTCTGCCTGATCATGTTAAAGCAAAATTATTGGATGCTCCATTACAGCATGATACCTTGTTTGGTGTTAAGGCGAAAGAGGTGTTAAAGAAAATGGAGGATAAAGCTAAATCAATGCAGACAGTCAAGGATTTCTTACAGGTTCAGCCACCCAGATTTAGCAGGAACTGGCCTTCTAAGAATTGGTCCTTTCCAGTGTCAGACAGGCCACAAAGAGGCAGATACAGACGCCCTAGAGGCAGATCTCAGGCCCAAGGCTCATACAGGCCTAAACAATGGGATGCTCCCACCTCCAAAAGCGAGAAGACAAATCACAACCTTATAGGAAACAGTCCCAATGACTTCCCACTGCCAATGCCAAGCAGTTACCTTTTGGCAGCACCCTTAGGGGGAAAGCTAGCACTTTTCTAACAAAATTGGCACATGATTCCCTAGGACAAATGGATTCTGAATATTGTTTCTCAGGGCTACAGGTTCCACTTTCACACCATGCCAAAGACAAAAGGTATGCCAGACCTGCCACGCAATCAATGGGCAGAGGCACAAAAGCAAATTTCATCTCTCATGGACACGAGGGCTATTGAAAGAGTACCACAGCAAGAGCAGGGCCAAGGGATTTACTTAAGACTTTTCTTGGTACCCAGAAAGGACAAAGCTTGAAGACCAATACTGGACCTGTCTATTCCAAATACTTTTCTGGAAGTTCCAAAATTCAAAATGTTGACACTACAGCAACTTCTGCCCATGCTGGGCAAGAAGGCTTGGCTCGTAACTTTGGACCTCAAAGAGGCATACCTGCATGTTCCAATCAGACAATCTTGCAGAAGATACCTCAGATTCATAGCTGGCTCAATACACTACCAATTCTCTGCACTGCCCTTTGGCTTATCTACTGCGCCCAGGGTCTTCACAAAATGCCTGGCACCGGTAATTGCATTTTGCAGACAAAAAGGAATTCAAATATATCCCTACTTGGACGACTGCCTTATTCAAGCAGAAAGCAAGGACATTCTATTAAAGCATTTGGCGTTTGTAAAAAGATTACTAATTTGCCTAGGGTACACAGTAAACGAAAAGAAATCAAAACTAGTGCCCTCTCAAGAGATAATATTCCTGGGTGCAAGCTTAAATACAACTGCCCAGATGGCTTATCTCACGCCAGACAAAGGCAACTGACTCATTACTTTCAAATGATGGCAACAAAGACCCAGTTACCTGCAAGAAAAATTCTCCTAATTCCATATGCAAGACTGCATATGAGGAAGCTACAATGGTATCTAAAAAGTGTTTGGACTCAACATTGCCACAGTCTGGAAACAATTACTCTCATTCCCTGCCTGCAACAGGAGTTTCAATGGTGGGCACTGGCCTGTCACCACAACAAGAGACAGCCGTTCACTTTACCCACAGCCAGGCAGACACTAACAACCGATGCATCGGATTATGCCTGGGGGGCACACATGGTATGAAAATGTATTCAGGGCTCGTGGCCCGCAAGCCAAATGCATCTTCATATCAATCAAAAAGAGATGCTAGCTGTTCAGAATGCCCTGACAGCCTTCAAGGATCTACTTCATCCAGGACAACTATTGCTAAAGACAGACAACACTACAGTCATGTGGTACATAAACAAGCAAGGGGGCGCACATTCCTACCCCCTCTCCAGGCAAGCCATGAATTTGTGGAACACAGCATTGACCTATCAAGTGTATCTGCAAGCACAATTCCTGCCAGGAAAAACAAATACTCTGGCAGACGAACTAAGCAGAAACCTCATGGACCCTCACGAGTGGAAACTAGACCCACAAGTCTTCAGCATGATAAAAAGGAAATGGGGATGCCCAGATATAGATCTATTTGCCTCCCCTCACAACTGTCAACTACAGAGATTCTGCACAAGGACTTATCACACACAAGCATGGAAGGTGGATGCTCTATAATTCAGCTGGAAAACCCTGACAGTTTATGCCTTTCCACCACTACCTCTCCTCCCCAAGGTACTCCTAAAGGTCAGACGAGAAGCCAAAAATGATTCTGATTGCCCCAGACTGGCCACACCAGCACTGGTACCCAGTCCTAAAGAGCTTGTCTCAAGGTCCAGCCTGGACTTTACCTCAAATTCTTCATCTTCTGACCCAACAAAACAATCAGATCCTGCACAGCCAACTCAGAACCTTAAATCTGACTGCATGGCGAATATAACCACTCAGAACACACCTCTCTCTAAAGCAGTTATGGATGTTATTTTGGAAGCCAGGAGGCCCAGCACCAGAAAATCCTATGCAGAAAAATGGAAGAGATTCTGTGCTTGGAATCGGGCACAAGGAATTGAACCGATTGTTCCAAATATTCCTCAGATTTTACAATACCTAACTGAGATGCTGGACAAGGGCCTATCCTTCTCATCAATTAAGATCCATGCCTCTGCCATTTCAGCTCATTACAATACGGAACCACCTATTTTTTCACATCCACTGCTAAGGCAGTACCTCAGAGGGGCCAAAAACATAAGACCTCCAAGGAGAGCACCAATACCTGCATGGGATCTCAGTTTTGTCTTGGAAAAGCTCACACTGCCTCCTTTTGAGCCAGCCAATACAGCTGAGAAAATTCTTATCGTGGAAAACAGCTCTGCTCCTAGCAATAACTTCAGCAAGAAGAGTATCAGTTACTGGCATTAATGGCAGTGGAACCTTTTGTCATTTTCCATCTGGATAGGGTTTCTCTAAGGACAAACCCAACATTTATGCCAAAGGTAGTATCCAGTGTGGCTCTTAATCAAACCATTCATTTGCCTACTTTTTATCCAAATCCCCAGAATAAAGGGGAGAGACTTCTGCATTATATGGACATACACAGGCAGCTATGCTTCTACTTGGACAGAACTAAGACTTTCAGAAAGACTGAGCAACTTTTAGTAGCATATGCTGCAGGATCACAAGGAAAGGCTATTTCAAAGCAGACTATTTCAAAATGGATAGGACACTGCATTCATTTCTGCTATGCACAGCATGGCAAATCAGTGCCTAAGGGCATTAGGCCACATTCGACCAGGGCAGCAGCCACATCAGCAGCCTTTCTCAGAGGAGTACCAACCAAGGAAATTTTGGAGGCTGCAACTTGGAGTTCAGTGCACACTTTTACCATGCACTACCACTTAACTCTTTACTCTAAATCCAGAGCAGGCTTTGCCACTGCAGTTCTGCAGGGCCTCATAGCCACTCCTAATTCTATTTAGACCCAGCCGCCCAACCTCAGCTTTGGGATTCAACCCAAGTGTAATGACTGCAACAGTGAAACACGATTAACATAGTACAGTTGTGTACCTACCATAAATGTAGATGTTAGTGTATTCACTGTTGCAGTCCTGGTTTCCCACCCACCATCCCCCTTTCTTTGCTGGGACTTATCTGTACTTCTCTGTTCTATACAACCTATGTGGTGTATTTGCTTGTAGATGAAGGTATTGTTTATTTTAGTGCATGCTCTTTATAAGCAATGTTTTTAGCCTACCCTTTTGGGGGCACCTGACATCTGGGGCAAGAAAAACTGAAGAAAATGGCATCGGCTGCATCTTATATAGCCCTGGTGCACTGACGTCAGGGAAGAGGCAACAGCAACCGACGCCGTACCAGGACTTTGGAATTCAGGCCGACTGCGGGTAGCATACCAGCAGGATAACCCAAGTGTAATGACTGCAACAGTGACACATGAACATCCATTATATCCAAGGATTTAAATTTTGCTTGTGCAACAGTGAATACACTCTAACATCTACATTTATGGTAGGTACACAACTGTACTTTCTGATGATGTTACTTTTGCTGATATGCAAAAGGTCCATCAGAGTTGGATCTGAGGATGTCTTGCAAGCCAGGCATTTAATGCATCTCAATAACCTGTAGGAGACAGAATACAGAGGTAGGACTTTAAGAATCTGCATAGGACAATGTATTTATACCCCAGATTCACCCAGTAAAAAATTATTGCATGTGTTTCAGCTGTTGCATATGTCTGGTTAGGTACATGACAAAGGAGGCATTATACTTAATGATGGGTCTGATAAGGGCCAAATAAAGTGGCACTATGACTTCCTTGGACCTGGATGCCATGCCCTTACTTATAAGTTGGTGACATAGAATGATTTTCTTGCTACTTTGTCCATATTTTGGTCAAAGGCCAGATTTCTGTCTATATATCTAACAACCGGGTCGTTCTTAAGGGTGTCTTATCAATGGAGTAATTAGCCTTAGTGGCAGTTTTCCCAAAAGGCTCTATAATGCATTTCTTGGCAGTGAGTTTTAATTTATGATTTTGGTACCAATCATTTGTCTGTGTTAGACTCTCTAGTAAGATGTTTGTGTCATGGGGCAAGTCTGTGATAGCTCCAAATTTACAATCATCTGCAAATTTGGTCAGCCAAAGGCCTTTGATATTAGCCTTTACCTTTGAGAAATAGATGACAAATTGGAGTGGTCCTAGCATGGAGTCCTCATGTACCCTGTTGGTGACCAGTCTCTTAGTGGGGGTGGTATCACCAGTCCTGACTTCCTGAGTCCTGACTATGAGCCAGCTGGCCATCCAGCAAGTTATGTATGGGTTTATGCCCAGTTCAGTGAAATTATTAACCCAGGCTGAAAGGGGCATTGTACTGAATGCCTTAACAATGTCCAGGTAGGAGGCATGCACTGTTTTCCCCCTTATTCATTGCCTTGGTGACTCTCTCAAAGAAGTCCTTCAGGTTTAGTAAAGTCTGTGCCATACACTCTTACATTAATGTTGTAAAGTGTCTCAAGCACCTCATCATTTATTCACTCATAGAGCATACAGTGCTGCCTTGCTCTGTACCCTGTGCCTTTTTATAATACCAAAAGACTGTGAAATGCACTACTAAAATATAGGGTTCACAGGCATCCTACAAGCCCTCTGAACTTATAATCACCATTCTTACCACCAACTGTGCTCAGTCCAGCACTGAAATAAATGGTGCACAGTGCTTATCTCAATGCATACTATTCATTCTAACTAATGCCTTCTAGAAGATTGTTCATATTGGAGAGGTTTGGAATTTGTTACACATATGTGAGAAAAACAGGATACCAGTCATACATGTCACAAACTGCTTTATTTTCTGACTACATCTAATTATTTTTTAATTTTATTTATTAATTTGTCTATGTATTTGTTTCCTTACATCTGTTATCCAGAATGGCCAGCTGAGATATCCCTTCTAAAGTGGAGATCCATACAGGCAACACCATAATATTAAAAACGATTAAAATAGTTGATTGTATTTCTTTATTTGCTTTTATTGACCTGGATAGTCCCACTAGGCTAGTAGCCTCTTTTCAGGGGAGATGCAAGATGACTTGGTTTCTTTGTCTGTGTGTCTCTCTCTCTCTAAGATGTAGGGTATACATCTGTTTTGCATAGGCAGCAGCTTGCCTTTTGTAGGTAATGCTCATGAGCAGCTGATGGTCTGTGCACCAATTGGTGTCCCCCACTTGCTAACTACATGCAGAGCAGCTGTGTTGCTATTCCTATAGCCAATGGGATGGCAACCTACTCCTATAACTGAGTACTTCATGTGGGTATTGCCCCTTTTCCTTGCCTGTGAGGAGGACTTCATGGAGGTGTGAACAGCAGCATCACAAAGGGTAGGTGGAAATACCTTTTACAATGAAAACTGTGGAGACAGTCCATCAAACTGGGGGAGAATGTTCCAGACAAATGGATAGAATGTAAGTATCGCTGTTATACAGCTGAATTAATGCTAGTTTAACAGGGTTTGTGTGGACATGGCTTTTCTGTGTGATTTTAAGTCTGACAGTGTTATGTGGTTGACATAACTCTCAACTGTAGGGCTATCTGCAGAATGTCCAGTTTGGCCTCTCATGTTTGGTGTGTTCCTCAGACATTTTTTGTCTTTGGAAAATCAGTAGCAT
>NC_056733.1:1992692538-1992712538 GCF_019279795.1 Protopterus annectens | reverse complement strand
GTGAGTGCACAACCAGAAATCTAAACTTTTACCAGCAAGTAAATAAAACATAGTAGTGAGATAGGTTCATTATACAGTGTCTTCCCAACCTCTGGAATAAATTTCCAGGGCAAATCAAGCAATGTGATACATTATCTTCTTTCATGCAAGAACTGGGTGATTGGATGGGTGTTCCCAAATTCAACCCAGGCTTAACTGGCACATCCCTCCTTGAAAAAGGAGGTGCAGTATAAGAGTGGGTACTGGCAAGGCATAAATGGTGAATATATTCTCTCCAGTGTGCCCTAGACCTGCCTAGGGCCATGGCTGGTGCATTACAACTAGGATATAATTATGGTACATAATTACAATATGTCTATATCACCTTGATTGACTCCCTTTAACATGTACAAGTAGTGGATGCACTCCAAATTCTTCCAAGGTTGCTAGGCTCCTGACTCCATTGTGGACATTTAGCTTAGGTACCCTGTGAATGAACTGTATTTCTTGCTCTTGTACCCAGGATGTCATTCTCTTACTTGCTATGTAAAGTTTATGAACATAAGTGAGATTGAGGGTATACACTGACCAGTAAACTGAAAGCTTCATCCTGTGACTCACCAGAGTCCAGTACAGCCTGTTATATAACTATAGTCACCTCCAACCATTGGCCAATCTCCCAAATATATCTACTTTCATTCCCTAGTTACCTAGTAAATCTGGATGGCTATGGCTGTTCACACAATCACTTTAGAAGTCAGAAAAAACTCAGTGCCACTTCATCTGAGGTAACAACTCCTCTGTTAACTGCAGATGGTGTTCTCCTCTTTTCTTGGTGAGAAACATCATCTCTGATTTGGAGACACTGATTTTCATCATATCTGCTTCACATTCAGTAGTGAATGTTTTTAGCATATGATACACAAAATCATTTGACGTAATCCAGGTATACCTAACTGGAGCATCTTTTATATTTATATATATATATATATATATATATATATATATATATATATGTATATATATTCCGTTTTTGCGTGGGCAGACAGGAAGAACAGGATGTCTGTGCGACAACGCACACACAGATGTGATGCAACTGGACAAAAAGAACAGAACATGATGCTATGGGACCATTCAAAATTTTTTAAAATTAAACTGTTAAAGTAAATGTCTCAAAAATGCTGCCCGTGGTGGACCGCCCCTCTCGCCCCCTCCTGGCTATGCCACTGCTAAACAGACCCAGGGAACACGTCAAACCCTTGGTAACAAGACATTTGAATAATCCTAAAGATGTCCTTCTATATCACTGTTGTGGTATTCTACATAGAAGGGATGTCCCACCTAGGGCAGCATAACACTCGGCCAGTATGCAAAAGCCTGAAAAAGATCTTGTACACACCATACGTCACATTTATGCTCCATGCACAGAATGTAAGGTATAAGAGACATACAGACCCAACTAGAGGACTTCTTTGCCACCAGTTCGAGCACCATTTTTACCAGTTGGTCTGAATGCCTTTGTTGCTGCACTGATATTTAGCAGCACCACATAAGTGCCCCATTGGGGTTTGTTTTTTTTTATATAACTTTTCTTGGTCTTGTATCTTAGTTTCCAACCTAGAGATGTTAGGTAGTCCAATCTCACCTTCATTTTTACATAAGGGTTCGGAGCCGATCCTCTGCACCAACTCAGCCGATTTTGAAGCTCGAAGACTTCTGGTTGGCTCGTGGCTAAGCAGGTATCCCATGGTGCACCAGTGCAATCCCCAGATCTCGTTTGCTACGTCGACGAGTATGGATGTGCTTCTCTTGGCTCTGGCTAAGTCTTTTGAAATTTGTTCATTAATAACTGTTTTTTGCATATTTACTGTTATTTACTGGAAAGTATATTTATAGGGCTTTACCTTAATTGTCCTGTGGTCTTGTTTGACCTTAGTAGTATCCTGCGTACCAGTAGTTAGGTGCAGTTGCGCTTTTTTGCCTAGATCATTAGTTCCTCCTTGTTTGGTCCCAAGGTGAAAGAAACACTCACTTGGTGTGAGCAGGAAGAAAAGACTCTCTCTGCCATGGGAGTCTGTTTTACCATCCCCTCTCGACCATACCCCAAAGGGCAAAGGGGAGGTAAAATGTGGTTCAAAAAGTCCCAGAGGGCCTTTCCAGACACACAGAGTGAATCCTCCTTCAGAGGCAGAGGAGTAGGAAATGGTAGACATCGCCCTAGAGGCAGGGGCGGTCCACAATACCAGGAAGGCCGTGATTCCTTTCAAGGGTGGCCTTATCAGCTCTCATGATGTGGGGCCAGACTGTGTTTCTCTGGGGCCAGTCGGGGGTCGCATCTCTTTGTATTCAGAAGCCTGGCTAAATATAACCCAAGACAAGTGGGTATAAAGAGTTGTTACCAGAGGCTATATCATACCCTTTTCCCTTCCACCATTTGTTCCCAGAAAGATCCCAGATGTTCCACCCAATCACAGGGATCAGGCAACTGTGGAGATCAACAAGTTGCTCTCAAAAAGAGTCATCCAGCCGTCCCAGCAGACCAGACTGGATCCAGAACTTACTCCAGGTTCTTTTTAGTCCCAAAACAAACCGGAGGCTGGAGGCCAATTTTGGACCTCAGCAGATTAAACAAATCCATGAAAAAGGACAAGTTTCGGATGGTCACACTGCAGTCGATACTCCCATTGTTAGGGAAAGACTATTGAATGTGCTGTCTGGAGCTCCAAGATGCCTACTACCATATAAAAATGGACAAGGCGTCAATGAGATATCTGTGCTTCCGGCTGGGAGCCAGCCATTATCAGTTTCGTGTTCTGCCCTTTGGTCTCTCCACAATTTCCATGGTGTTCACCAAATGCATGACAGTAGTGACAGCTCACCTGAGACGTTAGGGATTCCAGGTGTTTCCATATTTGAATGAATGACTCCTGACTGCCCCCACCAGGCATCTACTCCTCCAAAACAGGGATGCCACCATTCAGCTTTGTGCTCAACTAGGGATCTCTATAAACTGGCAAAAATCTGCATTACTGCCCTCGCAATCTGTGATTTTTATAGGCACAGAGATAGATGCAGTAGATATGACAGTTTCTCTTCCCGCCGAAAGAGCACAAAACCTCATCTCACAAGTTCAGCGTCTTTTTCTGCTTCGGAAAGTCAAAGCAAAATGGATTCTTCAACTTCTTGGAATGATGGCCTCAACCATTCTGTTAATACCTTTAGCCGGGTTGCACATGAGAATCCTTCAATGGCTCCTGGTCTCCCAGTGGTCATTCCAATATCTGGGATTCCAGGTGTTTCCATATTTGGACGAATGGCTCCTTTTCTCCTCCCACTTCCCCCCTTAGCACTCTGAAGATCTTCACTATCAATTCCCAGAGCATTAACAACAAATGTCACCATGTACCAGCCTGGATTAATCACAATCAACCCAACATCCTAGCCATCTCTGAAACTTGGCTAAAACCCCATATCACTGACTCTGAAATATTACCTCCTGGTTACCATATCCTCAGAAGTGACCGTTTAAACAAAAAAGGTGGAGGCTCTGCTCTAATTTACTCCAATCTTCTCTCTAATTCCTCTTCAAATCCCTACCCCTAATTTCAAAAATTCCGAAATCACAGCAAGCCTTCTCCGATTAAATAAACATGAAAATATCTGCTTCATTTCCTTATACATCTCGCCAGGCAACAATATCTCCACCCTTGAAGATATTCTGTACTGGGCCTCAACTCAAAATATGAAGTCTATATTCTAGGTGATGTCAATATCGACTGGAATAAAATTAACACACCATCCCCCTCACTTTCCATTAACCTTCTAAACTTCACCCAAGTAATCTCTTCAACTACTCGCCCTAACAAAAATCACCCCCCAGGGTCCATCTTAGATTGGATTCTAGTCTCCCATCCAAACAAAATTACTCTATGGCACTATACCTGACACCTTCAGTGACCATCTCCCTGCCTTCATCCATCGATCAAGTAGCTCCATCCAACACCAACATCTCTACATTCAAACTCATAACCTCAGCAACTTCAACCCCTTAATTTTTTCTAACATCTTTAAACAAATTAACTGGCAACCTCTAAATACCCTCCCACTCGACAATGCTGTTGAGTATTTTAACTCTATCTTCCTAGATACTCTTAACTCCCTAGCCCCCCTAAGAAATAAGCAAATCAAAACTAATTCTGCAACATGGCTGACCAAAGAAAACAAATTATGTGTCACAGAGACAAATCATGGAAGCTTTATCAGAAAGATAAATTGTCCTCTACCTTACTCCTATATACCCAACTCTGCAACCAATTAAAAAAACTTATTACCAAGGACAAAAAAAACTACTATAGTAAACTTCAGTCCAATAACAATAAAAACCCAAAACAATTCTGGAAATCAGTAACTCTCTACTTCATCCCAGATCTCAAAACAACCCTTGCCCTGACCCTAATCTATCCGACAGTGAACTGAGCTCCCACTTCAATACCTTCTTTACTGAATCCATAGCTAAGCTAACCAAAACATTCCCCAACAACAACCCACCTAACTCCCTTTTCACTTCACCCAACAACCCAAACAACAATCCCCTCAATTTCCATCTCAAACCTGTTTCCACCACTTTTATAAAAAAGCTTCTGTCCAAGCTAAAGCCATGCTCTAATGCCCCTGACAACATTCCCTCTTCCTTCCTCAAACATGCAGCTGAAGGTATCGCTCTCCCAATTAGTATTCTGATTAATAGATCCTTAAATGAGTCATACGTACCAAAACTCTGGCATTCAGCCTACATCCTACCTCTTCACAAAGGAGGCAAAAACACCACTATTTCTAACTTCCGCCCCATCGCCATACTCTCTCCAATATCTAAAATTCTAGAAAAATGTGTCCACTACCAACTTTTACCTTATCTAATTCAAAATCACCTCCTAACACCTACCCAGCACAGCTTCCGTCCTGGCCACAGTACCATAACTGCCCTACTATCCTTCCTAGAAACTGTCAATCAAGCACGAGACTCTGGACTCATTGTATCCACAGTATTGCTAGAGCTTTCAAAAGCCTTTGACACCATCTCCCACACTCACCTTCTTCATCATCTGGCTAATCTCAGTCTCTCCCCAAATACTGTTTCCTGGTTCTCCAGTTACCTATCTGATAGATCTCAAGCAGTCAAATGGAAGAACTTCTCTTCCTTCTTGCCTACACCTACTGGCATTCCTCAGGGGTCCATCCTTGGACCCATGCTTTTCAACATCTTTATAAATAACCTTCACACCTTCATCCCTGACACCACAGTCATACAATACGCTGATGACTCTACCTTGGTCTGCTCTGCCCCAAACTTTCCTGAACTACTGACCAAAACCCAATTAGCCACCACTACAGAGAACTGGATGCACCAAAACCACCTTTCTCTCACCTCCAGTAAATCCAAAATACTAATTTGTCTCCCCTCTAAGGTTTCCTCTTTGGACAAAAACACTTTCAATGTCCTAAGCCAAACTAACACTGCCATTGAAGTGGTCCCCTCTGCAAAATTCCTTGACATTACCATAGATGAACACCTCAAATTTGATCTTCACATACAACAAAACATAAAGAAAATCCATCAAAAGTTAGGTATGCTATATAGGAACAATCACTTTATTTTCATCTCCACTAGGCATATCCTGGCAACCACCTACCTTCCCTTCTATATGGAGCCCCTCTTCTAAACACCAAATCCAAAACATCAACTCACCACTGCCTCAGCCTTCACTCTCTGAACTGGTTAGAACTCCCCAACCACCTAGACTACCTACAATTAACCACTGCTCACAAACTAATATTCTCCCCTGATAAATGCCCAGCCTTGAAGGACATCATTCCTCCATACATCCCCAACAGATCACTGAGATCGGAACACCAAAACCTAATCTCCATTCCTAAACCCAAACGACCCGCTGGCCAGCTTTTACTCTCCTTTTCTCTAGGTAAAAAATGGAACTCTCTGCCTCCTTCACTTAGGACTATACCCAACACTGAATCCTTCAAAACTCAACTGTTTCTTCACCTATCTTCCAAATGGAAATGCTCCTGCTTTCACCCCACATAAATTCTAGGGATTTCCCACTAAGCTCTCCTTACTCCCACTCCACTATACTCTCATACTTATTCTTACTTCTCAAAAGATCCAGAACTAGCAGACTTTAATTGACTCCAAGCATGTAAATATTATTTCATCAAAAAAAAAAAAAAAACACTGTCGTCAAGTTGTTAAACTGTCTCATAATGTATATTATACTCTGCAACTCTCGAATGTATGAACCCTACTCTTGGATTTCACTTTGTAACCTTTATTTTCTATTTTGCAACCTATATTGTGTGGTATTTCACTTTGCAACCTTTATTTGCATTTTGTAACCTATATTGTATTATACTGTTCATGGAGTTTTTCTCCCCGGGCCTCCACTGAAAATGGGCACTTCTTGGCCCAGTGGACTTCCCCGGCAATCAATCTGAAAATAAATAAATAAATATCTACCACTGAGTCACCCTATCCTGCTGATGGAATCATGCAAAAAGGACCTTCATTGGTGGATAGCCCCCAACAACTTGTTCACGGGAGCTCCCTTTTTGCCTGCCCAACCCGTTGCCACTGTGACCACGGATATGCCTCCCAGGTCGGGTGGGGGGGGGGCATTATCTTGACAGGACTGTCCATGGCACATGGCAAGAATACGAAGCTCATCTGCATATCAAGTTTATGGAGATGAGAGACGTGCTTCTGGCATTGCAAGCACTTCAGGACCTTCTTCCTCCAGGGACAATTGCGATACAATCGGACAACATGTCGGTTGTGTGGTATATCAACAAACAGAGCGGTACCGGATCTTACCCTCTCTGTCGAGAGGCCATGCGCGTTTGGGAATGGGTGATTTCTTCCCAGCACTTTCTGGAGGCAACGCACATTCCAGGGGCAACCAAGTGATAGCCGACAAGCTAAGCCGGGCAATCTTACTGCCTCACGAGTGGTCTCTGAAACGGGAACTAGTGAAACAGATTTTCCAAACATGGGGACATCCTTGCTGCAACCTTTTTGCCAGTCCAGACAATGCCAAGTGCAGCAGTTATTTTTCCCTAATTCCCCCTCTGGGGGAAACACCCAGAGACACTCTGGTCCACGACTGGCCCACAGGACTTCTATATGCCTTTCCTCCATTCCCTCTTATCCCCAAAGTGATACAGAAAGCCAATCGACTGGGAAGCAAGTTGATCCTCATTGCTCTTTACTGGCCTTGTCAGGTCTGGTTCCCCTTCCTCAAGCCTCTTCGCCTGGATGATCCTTGGATTCTGGACCCAGTTCCAGATCTATTGACCCACATGTTGGGTTTGGTACACCCCTCTCCCAACACCCTCAAGTTGACAGCTTGGCTGCTCCAGTTCCATCTCTAGTCAGGCTTCATGATGTTTCGTCATCAGTGTCCCATATTCTTTTATCCTCGCATAAACCCTCAACCAGAAGGCTGTATGACAGTAAATGGAAAAGGTTCTCTATTTGGGCACAGAAAATGAAAGTGGATCCTTACACCGCTCCCATTCCTGTGATTCTGGAATTCCTTTCGGAGCTTTTTCAGCAGGGATCTGCCACAGCCACCATCAAAGTACAATTGGCGGCAATCTCATTTTTATTTAGGGTCCCCAAATGTCAACCTTATGCCTCATAAGTTATGCAAGACTTTCTTGAGAGGAGCCACTTTAATGAGACCACCATTACAAGAACCTGTGGCTTCTTGGGACTTAAATTTTGTGTTGTCCAAACTAACATCCCCTCCCTTTGAACTGTCTCATTCATCTTCCTTAAAATATTTGTCTTGGAAGACTGTGTTTTAGTAGCTATTACATCAGCCAGACGTGTATCTGAGCTACATGCCCTGTCTATTAAGCTGCCTTATTTAGTCTTTCATAAAGACAGGGTTTCTTTACATACCAATCCTTCATTTGTTCCCAAAGTTTGTTCTTCTGCCACATTGAATCAGTCCATTGAGCTTCCAGATGTCTTTCCCGATCATTGCAATACAGCTGAATATTGTTTCCACCAGCTGGATGTTCACAGACAGCTACATTTTTATTTGCAACGAACCAAAAGAATTTTGGAAGTCAGACCAGTTGTTCATTTCTTTTTCTGACTCCAGATTGGGCTTGCCAGTTTCTAAGGTGACATTGTCTAACTGGATTTCTAGTTGCATAGCTTTCATCTACAGTTTGGAGGGCAGACCTTTACCCCACAGGATCAAGGCTCACTCTACCAGGTCTCTGTCTACCTCTGCAGCCTTTCAAGCCAGGGTACCAATTGATCATATCTGTGCAGCAGCTACGTGGGCCACCCCTCACACCTTCATTACTCATAAGTTGGATTTGGCTTCTAGGGGTAAAGCATCCTTTGGCTCCACGGTGCTCAGGAGTATTTTCCAATGAGCCATCCAAGTATAAAGCACTAGGGATGCTGTCCCATATGTAAAAATAAAAGTGAGATTGGACAACCTAACATAAAGAAGTTATGTACTCACCATAACGTTCCATGTTAGTAGTCCATCTCACCCTTCATTTTTACCAACCCGCCCTCTTGTCCCCATCCTTGAAGATCTGGAGGTAATACTTTAATTTTTTTGGTTGGCGACCTTTTATTATTGGTTTGTTGGTTAGGGGGTTTTTTTCTGTTTCTAGCGAGCAGCAAACAAGATCTGGGGATTGCACTGGTGCACCATGGGATACCTGCTTAGCCATGAGCCAACCAGAAGTCTTCGAGCTTGAAAATCGGCCGAGTCGGAGCCTAGGATCGGCTCTGAACCCATATGTAAAAATGAAGGATGAGATGGACTACCAACATGGAATGTTATGGTGAGTACATAACTTCTTTTTCATGTTGCCCAAGAGGGGAAGATGTCAGTGTTGGAGGCAGATTCCCCATAAGGATCATCATGAACAGTGTCTTTTTTTTGTTTGGGTGCTTCCCATGACCATACCTCTTGTAGTACCTGTAAGGCATTTGTGCCTAAGACACTCAGTAGCTGTTTGTCTTCTCTGGCCATTTATCTTGAGAACCAGCAGATTGAACAGTTAGCCCAGGGCACCATAGCAGAATTGCCAGAATCCTTTAACCCTGAGATACTTCCACTAGGTAAACAGAAGGCCAAGAAGTCTTGGACAGATTATTTTGCTGTTCAGCCTCCACCAAACATCCCTCTAGAAGTAGGTAAAATCTCCGAGTTGTTCAGCATCTGTCAGATTCCTCTGCCACAACACCAACAGAGGTTGGCATGGATCTGTCTTTTTGCATGTCTTGTGAGGCTTTGCAGGCATCTGCCCCACACATTGAGGGGAAACTGCTGTTGATTATCTCAGAGGGTCCTAGAGGGATTCTGCAGATATTGGTCAGGGAGGAAGTTCTGGTTTCTTTTACTGAATCTCACCAAGGTTCGGAATATTCAGTATTTGTTAGGGCTAATGTCCATTCTAAATAAAAACAAAAATTGAAGCAAGTATCAGTCTATCCTAAGGATCCTCAAAAGGAATGGCAAGAGTTTACCCAGGGCTTTTTTCTGCCCTAATGGCCCTAAAGCCTCTTCTCAAGGGATTTCAGTACCCTCTCCTCCTTGGTCCTTAACCACTTCTAAACAACTTAGGGAACCAGATTCCTCAAGTGGGGATTCAGTGTCTGGTGAGAGGTCTTTGTACTTTTCTTCACAGATGCTTTCACCTTTGGTTTATGGTTCTGATGAAGAGAAGTCTGTTAGCCCTGAGTCTCCTTTCAAGGAATTGTCCTTTGGGGACAAAATTGCTAGGATGATGGAATTCCTTAAGTGTGATACTTCTCAAGCAACTGACATCCATAGAAGATATTATAAGTTGCTTCAGGATAACACTCCTAAGCCACTGGCAGTTCCTCCTGTGTTGGCTGCCTTGTTAGATACTTTCATTGCTGCTTCCAAGTCTCCTGATTCACAGCCTCCTGCTTCTAAGAAACATGATAGATTCTATAAGGTTCCTGAGGATTGTCAATTTTTATTTAAATGTCCTTTTGCTGATCCTTCTATGGTGTCAGTCTCTTTTGAAAAATCATCTAAACTGTTGCCCTCCTTCAAACATTTGCATTCTGATAAAGATGATAGGGCAGTGGAGAGGATTGATAAGAAAGTTTACATTGCTTCTACTTTGGACTTTAGAGCTATTAATTACCAGACCCACATGACCAGGTGTGCTCTGGCCTTGATTGCTCATGCTTGTCAGGTTATCTCTGACCTCCATGATTCTGAAGGAAAATCCTTTGCCTTAACTTTTTTAGTTTCTGCTTCTCAACTGTCTCACCACTCTATTAAATGTAGCTATGATGCTGCTGATTTCCCTTCTAGGGCTGTGGCTTTTGGGTCTGTCATGAGACATTATTCTTGGTTTTGTCTCCATTCTCTATCTAAAAACATTAAGACCAAGTTGTTGGATGCTCCTTTGGATAATACACATTTTTGGGACTGCTGCTACTAACAAGTTTGTCTCTTCAAGAGAAAGGCAAAGTCTTGCAAGACCTTAAACATATTTTTGTCTCTACTATCCTTAAGTTCTAGAGGAATTATTATTGTAGGTCTGCTTTTGTTCTTAGGCAACTCAGCCAGGCCTCTAAGGGCAGAAAGCAGGCCCCCTCTGCTAAGGCTTCTCAGATTTCTGTGGCCCATAATCCTCCTTTATCTGATAAGCCTGCTTCTCTTTGACAGTTCATCCCCCTTCTTTTAGTCCAGGATCCTTTGTTCCTTCAGCTTTCCCTTTTGTCTTCCAAACTGGCATCTCATCAGTTCAGACTCTTGGGTTCTTTCTGTCCAGACTCTTGGGTTCTTTCTGTCATCCTTCAGGGTTACATCATCATATGGAAATCTCTCCCTCCTTTTTCAGGGATTCATCAATCTCCTCTAGAGCAACTTCCTCATTTTCCAGAGGCTCCAGGGTCCCTATTGAACCAAGGAGCCACTCATCCTGTTAACCTTTCCAAGTAGGAAGGGTTTTTTCTTCCAGGATGTTCCTGGTTCCTCAAAAGGAGGGCACTTGGAGACCTATTTTGGATCACTCCTGGCTCAACACCTTTCTTGAGATCTCTTCTTTTCAGATGGTTAATCTTCATACTCTTTCCTCTTTTATTATCCCAGGCTTTTCTGGTGTTTTGTATCTGATGATGATTACCTTCATATCCCTATTCACCCACTTTTCAGGAAGTTTTTACATTTTTATGTGTCTTCCTCTCATTTTCAATTCTCTGCTTTGATGTTTGGTCTCTCTACTGCCCCACAGGTATTCACAAAATGCCTAGCTCCTGTGATTGTCTTCTGCAGGCTCCAAGGCATTCACATTTTTCATTATCTAGATGACCTGTTGCTTCAGGCACCTTCTCCCATTCAATTGTTACAGGATCTGCAGTTTGCTATCTCTGTTTTTCAAAGTCTGGGGTTTAGTATCCACTTCCAAAAGTCCGTCCTGACTCCCTCCCAGGATGTTGGCCTCTCTTCTTCCTCCAAAGGTATTGTCATTGACAGCCTTCTTTCAGTCTCCTCTTCCTCTAACTACCATGCCAGCCAGGTAGTTTGTATGGGCCCTGGGATTTGTGGGCTCTTCTATTGCAATGCTTCCTCTTGCCAGACTGCATATTTGGAAGCTTCACTGGTACTTTGTCAGTTTGGTTGCAGCACTGTCACCTTCTGGATTTCAGTGCAACTCTCCTTCCCTCTCTCTCAAGAAGGAATTTGAGTGGTGGATTCAACAGTTCGTTCTCAACCCAGGCCGGACATTTCAACCTCCAGTCACTTCTCAAGAGCTGTTCACCAATGCCTCAGATATTGGGTGAGGGGCTTCTCTTCTTCACCTGAAAGTTCAGGGTCTGTAGCCTCCCCATCAGAAGTCACACCATATCAACATCAAAGATATGAGAACTCTGATTCTCCCCCTTCAGGCTTTTCACCCCATGTTCTCTCCAGGCCCCTTGAAGGTGTACACAGACAATACTACAATGATGAAGTATGTCAACAAGTTTGGGGCACAAAATCTTACCTCCTCTGCAGGATGACACTTCAGGCTTGGGAAGTGGCTCGTAGGTATCAGTTAACTCTTCAGGTAGCATACATTCCTTCAAAGCACAAATTAGTGTCAGACTCTCTGAGCAAGTCCAAAACACAGGCTTGAGAATGGGTGCTTTACAGAGACGTGTTTCTGGACATTGTCCATCGGTGGGGTATTCCTCAGGTAGATCTTTTTTCTCCTTTCCTGTTTTCTGTTCCAGAGTGCCATGCCATCTCACGTGGAAGACAGACGCCCTTTCCTTTCCTTGGAAGGGGACGTTTCTTTATGCTTTTCCTCTTTTTCCTCTACTATCAAGAGTCCTGCAGAAGATTTAGATGGACTCCCCATAAATCTCATTAGTAACTCCTTTTTGGCCGAAACAGCACTGGTTCCCCTCCTAATGCATCTGGCCAGGTGCAATCATCACAAGTTATCTCACCAGTTGGATCTTCTCAACATAGGAGAAAGGGGTATCTCATCCATCCCCACTTGTCCACTGTGCAACTGACATTGTGGGTGACAGGGTTTTGATCCCTTTCGGGCACCTCTTTTCTGAGGACATGCTCAGGTTTTTACAGGAGGCAAGGAAACCCTCAACCAGAAAATTTTATATGTTCAAATGGAAAAGATTTTCAGTCTGGTGCCATGCTCATAACCAGGACCCTTTTTTCAGTGGGGGTCCCTCTGGCCCTCTTATTTATATAAATTGCTCCATTTTGGCAAGGCATAGTCTTCTATGAAGGCCCATTTGTCATTCATTTCTGCTTGTCTGACCTTGAATCCCCCTTTGACTTCTTGTTTTGAGGTCAAAGGATTTCTTAAAGGCGTCCTGCATATTAGGCCTCCAAGAAAACCTTTTCCTCCTCCTTGGGACCTTAATTTTGTTTTGAAAAAATTGACTCAAGTTCCTTTTGAGCCTGCAGATTCTGCTTCTTTGCAACATTGTACCTGGAGGACTGTTTTTTTGCTGGCTCATACTTCTGCTCAGAGGGTTTCTGAGCTCCAGGCGCTTATGGCCATTCCTCATTTTTTTGTTTTTTCACAGGGTGTCCCTTCGTACTAATCCTTTAGTAAATGAGTTGTCCTTGAATCTGTCAGTAAAATTCCTTTCCTTTTTCCCTTCTCCTCAGTATGCTTGTGAGAGGGTCTTGCATACCTTGGATTTGCAAAACAGCTCATGTACTTTTTGGATAAAACTAGGACTATTTGTAAATCTGATCAGCTTTTTGTTTCCTTTCATCCCAGTTCATTGGGTTTGGCTCTTTCTAAGCAAACCATCTCCTCCTGGCTATCTAAGGCCATTTCCTTCATTATTCTTTTCATGTCAAATCTATCCACTTCTGTTAGAGCTCATTCCACTAGAGCTGTTGCCTCTTCTGATGCTTTCTTCAAGGGGTTGGACACAACGTCCATCCTTGAAGCTGCTACTTGGTGTTCAGTGTATACCTTTACTAAGCATTATAAGTTGGATATGGTTTTTAGGGCCAGAACAGGTTTTGCTGAAACCATTTTATGTGGGTTTGTTGAGGGCTCTTCTTAGTCTTCTACCTCCCATTCTGTTTTTTGAGCTTTTTTTATTCTCCCTTCTTTCAAGAATACTGCAACAGTGATATAGAAGGACATAATACAGTTGTGTAAAACCTTACCATAACAGTAGATGTCCTTCTCTTCAATGTTGCACTATTCACTCTCTCCCTCCAACCCCTTCTTTTTCTGAATTTTCCTTCTGGATATGCATGGACTCATTTGCCTATGGAGATTGTTCTTTTCTGGGGCAATTCTGCTCTGGGTAATTGTGTCCATATGTCCCTTTTATGGCCTATGTTCTGTGTGGGAAGCATAAATGTGACATACAGTGTATGCAAGATCTTTTTTAGGCTTTTGCTTACTTGCCGAGCTGCCTTGGGCGGGACATCCCTTCTATGTAGACTAGCAACAATGAACAGAAGGACATCTACTGTTATGATAAGATTTTACGTAACTGTCCTGTCCGAGATGGAAATTCTTAGGAAAATATTTGTCTAGTAATATATAAACAGTCTTATGCATAAGCAGAAAACTCATTCAAGACTGTAAACATAGCACAGTGTATTCTTTTAAAATGCACTAGATGGTTTTAGCGGTATCAAGAAAAACAGTTTTGGGGTATGTCACTCTAGTTTCTTCAAGAAGAAGTAGACTGTCTATGAATTTATTAAATGTTTCCTTTTGGCTGTCAAAATAAATGAATCCCTAACAGTCTGTGTAATAAGTATTTGAATTCCTTCCATGCAGACAAGATGGCATTATTCTGCTTTCAACAGGGAACACCTGGGGGGTATCAAGAGTGAAGAAAATAATTTGTCACATTAATTCCCATTTAAGTCCTTCTAACATGCCAGAGGCAAATCATCACTTTCGAACATCAACATGTTGACACGGCTCTTGTAAAGAGTATGAAAATCTTATTCCTATGGTACAGTAAGAAGGTCGTCAACGGGGAAAGAAAACAGTGAAAGAGTTGCAGCTGCACGGCATACTTTGATTCCCTGCAGAATCACTGACATAAATATAGTTTGGTAAGTAACACGTTTAACAAAATCAAAGTTCACATTCAGCTCAATCTTGCATTCAGCCAAATCATTCAATATTTCATCTTTCAAAGACACTGCGGTGGTGGTGCTGCGGTAGCGTTGTCACCTCACAGTAAGACGTTGTCCCGTTCAGTTCTCAGCTAGAGCGTCTTCTGTGTGGCGACATGCGTGAATGGGTGTACCTTCGTTGAAGGTTGTGCATCAGGACCGGCAAGTCGGCATGTAAAAATCTACTGCCAATCATTAGCGGACCGGAGTTCCACTGTGGCGACCCCTAACCGGGAAAAGCCAAAAGAGAACAACAATTGTGGAGCATCAAAACCTGTGGCCAAAGTTATAACACAAAAATGCTACCTGTACATAACTTTGTTCAATAAAGGTGTCAGTAATTTATTTATGTATGTATGTTTTGTTTACTTGCTTAGTCCCACTAGGATTGTGGCCTTCCAGGAAACACTCAAGGTGGTATTCATAATGACCAGGGAAAATTTAGCCAGGACAAATAAAATATATAAAACATACATGAAGACATTTGTGTGACTGTAGGTTTTTGTTCACATTTTGTCTTACTTAAAATGTAGTACTCCTCTCCTTTTTTTTGGGGGGGGGGTGGATCTTTTAACTCCACGAGAGACATTACAAATTCAGACAGAGGATACCTCAGTTTAACATCTCACATAAGTGCCACCCCCCCCCCCCCACACACACACACACACACACACCCACACACACACCACATGCTGCACTGAAATATTAGCTCTGGAAAATGAATACAATCACATGGCATATGACCAGAACAGTCTACTGGACTTCCAGCATCAAAGACAAGTGTGCTGCCTGTTGAGACACTGATACAGACTCTCAATTCACATTGAAGCGGTTATTACTTGTGCCTAAATTTGCTCCGAGTAACAGAAATGGATATTGAAGACGCTATTACAATGCAGTAATTTATTTTATATGAGAAATGCAGCCCTACTGCACTATGCACTGATTCTGTTTAAATAAGCAATACTTCAGTGTAATATAGTTACTGAACAGCACCATATTATGTAATTCATGTTAGGTGCTCTAAACCTTCTGTGTCCTATTTTGCAATATCCTATCACATTCAAATACTTTTCAATAATATCCATTTTTGCTGTTATCTAACAATTAATATTTACTTTTCAATACATAATTGTTTAAACCTGACTTAATCACTCTGCTATTCAACAGCATAGAATAAATGCCAAACAGCATAGAATAAATGCCAAACAGAAGTCCCAAGCAGATCTTTTTTTCTCTATCACAGCATGCATTTTGGTATGGATGGCGGAAATCTGTCCTGAATATTCATGTAGTGTCCACTGTATGGCCTCTATATGCAGCATGGGTAGCATTGGAGGTGGCTATAGGACAAGCCTTAAACTATTATAATCAGGAGTCAAGAAAAATTAGGGCATAAATCAAAAAGACTAGAAAGTATGTGTTTTTTATTTTGCATCCAAATTAGTGCAGCATGTGATTGGCAGACTGAACATGTAAACAAACCACTGCACAGAACTTATTTGAAGTTGGTTAGAAAACACCTACAGCACAACAGAAACATGGCATGCAGCATGATCTTGGCAGAGTATATGACCTAACAAGTTTATTTTTAATTAAAATCCTGCCTTGTTCAAACTACATCATCCATTCACCTGTTCCTTCATCTTCCACTGCATATTCAGCTATTATCTGGTTACATTATCCATATTTTGCAGTTTGGATCACAGCTGAAAAGAATCCAAGAAGGAGAAAGTAATTTACCAGATTAACAAATAAATTCTGTACTCTGTGCAACCTTTGTTGGCCACACAAAGAAAAAGAATGTCAGTGGTACCTAAGCTTGGGCTACTTAACCAATAACAAGTTTCAGGAAGCAGGTATGTCATAGTTTTAATGGCAGTAACTGGCAGAACCAAATATGAGAGCACAAATCAAAGTAGTCGTCTGTCACTACAGAGGATGAGAGCAGATGCTGTTGTGACACGCAGCTTCAGAGTACTCCACAGTTAGGGAGTCATTCCAAGTTCTAAGCTTGTTTCCTGCCTTTCCTGTTACTAGAGTAGTCCAGATACAGATTTTCTGTATCCAAGACTGTTTTGTAAGTTTCTGAGTTCACCAGACTTTTCTGTGTTAGAGGGATGCCTTCCAGGTTATCAGTGGGAGTGTTAAGCACTAAGTAGCCTATCTACCACAAGAGGAGTGGTTTCTGGCTCTGAAATTGTACTTTATTGGCCATTTGGGCAATATTTCTATTCCCTTCAACTTTCTGGTTTAAAAGAGGTAAACTATTACCAGTGCCAGATAGTCTGCTCTTCAGTTTTCCCCTTAGATCTTCTGTTTTCTCTCACACTTTAATTAGCTTATTCACCTAGCACTTTATCAGTTTTTTTTTGTAGCAATTATTGTAGCACACGCAAGTGCTATCATCACTAGATGTCCTATAAGGCAACAGTTCCAGTACATAGTAATGATGACCATCCCTCCTGGCATGCCTAAAGGTCAGTTCCCTGTGCTTCCTCCTATTAACTTGGTGAACTTGGGCATTCTGAGGCAGAGTAGCAACTGCCTCATGTACACAGACAACCTTCTCCTCTTACCTCCCAACACTCAGGCTTGTGAGAGATGCACTTGTATCTCCAAATTGGAAGCCATGCACTCTCCAGCCAAGACCAGAATATCTGGTCAAGAGTATAAGGTCAACACCTGCACCACACCACATGGAACACATAGCCCTACAGAACACCCACCATCATAGCCCTCAGAAAAAAACACAAACTACACACCCACCTTCGGGGGAGGCTTTCAACAGAAATCTACCTAAACAGCGGAGACCTCCAAGTCAGAAACACACTCGACCACCACAACACAGCACAAACCGCAAGACACACAGCTCACCTACACAGTGTGCCCTTCAACCTAAGCCCCTAAGGCAAAACAGCTTGCCCAATACAATAATCATAGGTGACTCAATAGTGAGGCACACTAATGTCACACTCACAAGGTTGAATAAGGAGAAGGTAACAGTCAGCTATCTTTCAGGTGCTAGAATCTGACACAGCACACACACTCAGGTCACTCCACAATAAGTACAGGTATGACTCTGTCATTATCCATGTGGGTGTGAATGACCTGAGATGCACCTCCCTGGACTACATGAAAAGAGACATGGTGGAGCTCTTGGATTATGTGGCCCAGGCAGGTATGATCCTAGCCCTGAGCAGCATCCTACCATCGCCCAGAATGATACCTCAATACAAGCAGAAAATGACTGACTTTAACAATTGGCTAAGTTTCTGGTGTCATTCTATGGGGATCCAGTATCTGTCTGCTTGGGATAACATGATTGACAGACCTCCATGCTTTGCCAGACATGACCTGCATCTTTCACCCCTGGGTTTCTGAGTACTGGCTAAGGCTCTTGCCACCCCTATTGTGCCTTTTTTTAGGTGGTGTTCCAAAGCCCAAATTACCATCATAACAGCTATAAATAAATGCAATCTGAGGGTCATGCTGTTCAACGCTAGAAGTTTAAATTTCAAGATGCACTCACTCAAAGCACTCCACAAAATGGAGAACATCGACATTTGTGCTGTAACCGAGACCTGGTTTAAAGCACCCCTGCATTACCAGGCTGTAACTCATTTCACACCTTTCGGCCCCATAACATGGACCGAAGCTCCAAAGGTGGTGGTGGTGTCTCTGTATTCATAAAGGATATACACACCTCCAGACTAGTAGCCCAGCATAATGCATCTGAGTTACTCCAGGTACAACTAACATTGGGTAAGACGGCAGTTCAGGTCGTAGCCTGCTATAGGTCCCCAACCATGTCCCAAGACTCACTCCACATTCCTAAGCATCCTGGAAACTATTAAGATCCAACCCAGCACTCTCATACTAGATGACTTCAACTACCCCTCCATCAACTGGGAAAACTACTCGTGCACCAATGCACTGGCCCAATGCTTCCTGAAGCAACATCCTTGACCTGGTTATTACTAACATGGGCAACCATTGGTCTACACCAATAGTTAATTCCTCCCTGGTTAGATCTGACCACAAACTAATCACCATAGATATCCACATTTCACCCACACACACACATCCCGCAAAGGTATCCACTATGAAAAACTTCTCCAAAGCTGACTTTGGACTCCTAAAAACAGAGTTGGCTAACTTCATGGCACCCATGCCAATGGAAAATAGATGCATGACTGCCGAATCATACACCAATGCACTGTACAAACATGTACATAAATGCATGGAACTAGCCATACCCAACAGAACCAAGACGCTCTCCTCCAAAAAAAGAAAGCTAATCTGGTGGTCCCCTGCCATTAATGAACTCTGCAACAGAAGGAAGAAACTGTTGCAGAGAAAGGTGATGTCCCAAGATTGGAAAAATTCCCTTATTAACCTCAACAAAAAGTTGAGATCCCTCATCAAAACCTCCAAAGCCAGCTATGAAGGCAGAATTATGGCAGATACTAAAAACAACCACAAAGCCTTCTATAGTTGCATCAAGAATCTCCACAGCAATACCCAGATTTGCTCTGAGTTACTGCACAATGGTAACTCCTATACTGAACCAACAGATATTGCCAACATACTGGCTGACAGATTCAGTGCCAACTTTACTCATCTCCCCCCTAAAGGGCCATTCTCAATACCAGAAGAATGCCAGGCACCCATCATTACTGCAGCACAGGTTAAAGCTGCATTGTCCAAGGCCAAGAATACAGCTTCCATGGGACCCAACAATATCCCTGGCTGTGTTGTCCATGAATTACAAAGTGAACTTGCACCACATCTGTGGGCCCTGTTCACTCAGAGCCTTACCTCAGGCTTTGACCTTTCCAAATGGTGCACTGCTACAGTCATCCCTCTCCGTAAAGGAGGAGCGACTACAGACCCTGGAAATTATTGGCCCATTAGCCTGACGAGTCTGATATGTAAGGCTGTGGAGCACATCATCATGGACCTAATTAACAAGGATATAGGGAATCTCCAAGCTCTAGATCCCACACAATTTGGTTTTGTGAAAGGTAGATCATGCCTGCTCAACCTGGTTTACCTCTTTGAGTCAGTCACCAGAGCTGTGGATGAGGGTAAGGCAGTTTATACAGCCTACCTCGATCTGGCCAAGGCCTTTGATACCATTCCTCACTCAGGAATTATTGATAAACTCACTAAACTAGGCATCAACCCCTATATCATTAGGTGGGTTGCAAGATGGCTCACACATAGAACCCAGTGTGAAAGCAGCGGACTCCAAGTCAGACTGCCGACCAGTCACAAGTGGAGTCCCACAGGGATTGGGTCCTGGGTCCTCTC